>NW_027108282.1:103933-104375 GCF_000696795.3 Halyomorpha halys | reverse complement strand
AAGGAGGGAATAACCAGAGAATGGAGTAAGTCCACCTAATGCGACAACTAACATTCATATCATCAACTTTCCACATTATATCTACAATTTTCCATTGCCCAGTCATTCAAAAATTATTAACCCTTTTAACCAATGTTTTATTTCGGCCATCCCATACACCTACTATAACTTAGATTATAGAACTTTATTTTCATTTAATCATTTGTTATTTTCAATAATATACAGTCCACTGTAACCCAACCCATTTCAGTTGAAGGCATGCTTCATACAAAATTTGTGTGATGTGAGCGCCACCTTAAATTTTGTCTGGTCTTCACCAAACAAGTGGGGTTTTTTTGGCTACTCTTGTGTAATAATTACATATTCTATGAACGTGACAAGCAGTGTTTACAGAGGTGCTACAATATTTTACATATAACTTGGACGTTATCATTGCTAGAGG
>NW_027108282.1:99508-103883 GCF_000696795.3 Halyomorpha halys | reverse complement strand
ATCAAGGATTGAAAAAGAATAAAATTTACTTCTATCAAACGCTGACTAACAGCCGAAGAATACTTATGCTATTCATTATAAGAATTGCGCTAATTGAGCAGTTTTCTATCAAAAGCCAATATATTTGCTAAAGTAATTATCGAAAAATCATTATTAGAGAACCGCATCTAGATAAGTTAAAGTTTATTAAAAACTTTAATTTTTCAAACCTATCCGATAGAGTAAATAAACTTCAATAGTTTTTTATGTAGAATTTCAATTAAAAAAATAACCTTTACTTTTCAGAAGAGGATAAATTTTTATAGAACATTCCTGAATTGTCAAATTCAGTCATATTGTCTTTTTAAGAGAAAATTTTTTCTCTTCCCTATTTCGAGAAAGTGTTAAAAAATACCGGAAGAGTTTCGAAGATATATCGATTTTCAAGCATATAAAATATGAGTAAGTTTAAGTTTAAATATGTAAAAAGTCCTGGTTTCTAAACTACGGCCTTAAATATTAATAGTTAAAATTACCTTTTATTTATTGAATACACATTCTATTGCACAGGCCTCAGGTTCAAAGTTAATCAGATCCCGATGTTTCCGGTGATAACTTGATTAAATAATTTAGATAATAAAAGTGAGGGACAGATAAAACGGGGTTCCGTGTGTAGTCACCGCTCAACGATGAACAAAACCCTTGTGATTCTGCTCATCGTTGCAAATGAGTTAGTAAGCTCAGCCGAAGCAAGGGCAAAGGTAAGTAATGTCAACAGATTATTTACTACCAAAGGTAAATAAGGCTACCACGATGGTCCGGTTTCATGCAGTTTTCAATTTTAGCCCTTTTTAAATGTTGCTCGATTTAACTAACTTTTCTCTTTCCATTTTAAATAAATGTGAGATAAGACCGGCGCCTTTTCACGGATTATGGAGGCGAGTGACTCAGGAAGCCTTCCGTTCTTATTATTTTTAGTATTACGACCTTTCTTGGATGATTGTAACATGTCGTACATCGGCCACTCCTACTCACTATAATTGACTGTACATTTATAATTAAATAATTCATAGGAAGATTCCTGACACAATATAAAATTGGTGGATTATCCATTCAGGATAGTCGACGATTTCGGGGATGACGGTTATCCGATCATTTTTGATCGTCTATCTGTGTTTAGAATGATTATGTATTTTTATTAGTGATATACATTCAATCAAGCCTTTCGGCATTGTTAAGTGGATAAAAAACCATACAGAAATACTATTAATTCCGGTATAGTGAAATTTATACATACGTGACTTTGGCGGCTAAGTTTTAAATGAAAATTATTAAACGACTGAGATATCATATATAGCTGGCCAACAACCCAAGTGACTGCATACCCTGTTTCATAACGAAAGCTAATAGTATTAGTTCAATATACAAGTATCGAAACAACGTTTCGTGTTATTTACACTAATACTTATTTTATTTCATAATAGGGAGGATTATTTGTGATATTACAGGAGTTAAAAAGTATTAAAGTTCAAGTTACTATTATACAAGTCAGTGTAATTGTATTAAGTTAAATCGACAACACTAATAGTATTAGTTTGTCCTTTATTATGAAACAGGGCTCAGAAATGAACGTATATACGTAGCTCGTTAGAAAGGTTACACCAATTGTAGTTTTCTATCCCACGCGAATATACTTACCTGCCTATTGAAGAGTAATTTTTTAAAAGTTATTATGGAAGAATCTCATGTAGATAAGTTCAATTTCCATTAAAAATGTGAATGTTTAGATAAACAGAATAAGTTGTCTGTGTAAACTTTTTATTAGAAAAACTATCCGTTGATTATTGGTTCAACGATGTTACCCTGTTGAGAAAATTAAGGGGAAAATATTCACTCGTTCCCAGTTTGAGAAAGTGAAAAATATTGGAAGATTTCTAAAAAGTTTAAAAAATAAACTAAAACTTTCGAAAAAAATGTAAATGAATTATTTACATTTATTTCAATAACACTAAAGTTATTGTAACATCACGATTATTCTAGTATCTGAGCATGCAAGTGGCTGAAAAAGCACCAAAACATTTTCGTATATTTTATTTTTTAAATATTTTTATTCATTACTAATCTATAGTAATTAATTTGAAATTATGAAGAATATATTGTTGTCATTTTATGGGTTAATGATATTTTTGTTTAAGTTCCTATGTTCTGAAGAAATTTATGTTCTATATTATTTTTACGTCAATTTCAAGACAACGTACGAGAAGACCAAAAGAGCACCAAACGGATATTGAAATTTGACACCCAATGTTTTGCGCTTTCACTTCATACCATTGGAAGGGTATTAGTACGGCAATTTCTCAAATAATCATAAAAATAAGTTAATCGAACTTATTTGTGTTTTTCATTTACCGCACCCCCAACCATCTTCTCCTCATTCATCATCCACGGTCAACTATCTCTCATAATTAATTTATTCTCAAATAATCTTTATAATATAATTCTAATCTTATCGAGTAGTAACATCATTTATGAAACGAGGTATACATTATAACAATCATCTGATTATTTTAAGGAATCACTAAAAACCGGAAATTTTCAGATGAAGAAGTACATCTGGCTGGATGAACTGCAACCTTGTGCAAACTCCGACCCCGACAAGGCCTTTCTAAACGGCACTTTCAAGTACGTAGGTCGGGGAGAATTCCAGCTCGACATAGATATATTTGCACCTCAGAAGCTCTACAATTTATTCGTGAGTTATATAAATATTATCCATAAGCAATAAAAAAACATTCTGGTTGTTTCTGTCATCCAATAATAATTTGCAGATCTTCGTGGATATAAAGAAGTGCCCTACCAGGCGGGCAACCGATGACTGCGAGCACATGATATCCTTCCCAGTCCAAGACCAATGCTTCTTAGAAAATGCCTATTTTCGGAATCTTTACAATCAGTTCCAGCCCACGGTATTATGCCCTATACAGGTAATATCAAATAAGAGGTTCTGTGTGGATGTTTAATTTGTAATGTTATATTTAAGAATTTATTAATATATTGGCTGGTTCTACAAACGTTGAAAAGCGCTTTATATAAACCAGTATACCTTTCTATAAACCATGGGGTCCTTACCTCAGAAACCAGTTCTTTTGCAACCAAGTCGGCAGTGTCCTTCAACAAATAAATAAAACAAAGTTCCCCTAAAAACAAATTTTATTTTACACGTTCTTAACAAAACACTTAAGGAGAAGTATTATGAAATACATAATTAAGATAATATTTGAAATACCGCATCAAATTAATTTAGTAGCAATATGTAAATAAATAGAGGGTCGGTAAACCATTTTTTAAAAATTATACATCGTTTTCACTTCAAATATTATGTTTCGTATTTTTTTTTTTTTTCTATAAATAGGACCGCAAATGTTCAATTTTATTGAACAAAAAACGCATTGGAGATGTCCTATCACAAATTTAGTCCAATAGTAAAGCAAATAATTCCTTAAAGGTAATCTCACATATTCAGGATGTACAGTTTCAAACTTGGCACAATTACCATTTTTGTTGCAATTCCTTTTGTCAATATCAGTATAATTAAAGTTATCGATGGTTCCATCTACAGAGGTCACGCTATCACACATTACTGAAAGCCATGGAGTCCTTACCTCCATAACCAGACCCTTTGGAGGCAAGTCGGCTGTGTCCTTCAACAAATAAAAAAAAAAAATTATTCTAAACCTTTTTTAACAAAAATTTAAGGAAAAGTATCACCATTTTTCTGGCAACTCCTTTCGACAATATCAACATAGTTAAAGTTACCTATAGTTCCATCTATGAATAGAAAGATCTATAACCTTAACGGAAGCAGTGTAGGACTCCAACGGGAGTCTTGGGCCGACAAAGGAAAAGAAAAAAAAACCTTAACGGAAGTAGCAGCCACAACCATCATCACTGTCTCCTCATAAATTTTACTTTCACTTAACTATATATGGAGTATATCTTAAGGGAAAGTATTGATCGTGTAAAACTTCGAATTCGAATATTAAATAGAAATACACGTTTTCATAATAACTAAATAACCAAGTTTCGAAAAATGGTCTGCGCGTCTGTGAAAAGCCTAGTCCAAAAACGAAATGTTTTAAAAACTTGAAATACATTTTTTTCGATTTTCTTCTAAACAGTTCTAATGATTTTGATTAAACCCAATGAATACATTTAAAATTTAGTGTTTATTAATACCAAATAAATCATATCATCATTGAAATATTCTAACAATACCTACTAAATGCTGAATTTTCAAAAAATCTTCCTCCTAAGCACTTTTAATTTTTTTTATTAAAAAAAATATTAATTATTTTATTTATTTATTGTTTACAATAATAATAAATTTATAAATACA
>NW_027108282.1:92039-94858 GCF_000696795.3 Halyomorpha halys | reverse complement strand
CCGTGCAGTACATACCGCGCTCCAATGTGGACGATATGACATCAACCACTCGATGACTCTGTTGTATGGTAGAATGAGATGTTCTAAATCCAAACCGGTGGTAAGGAATAACATGATATAACATAAAGCCAATTTTAACTTTTAAGTCTTTATACGAGGGTAAGCCAATTATTATCCGCAATATTGTCGTAAACTTTCATTGTAATCAAATAGGAAACTTACAAGTACATCATTTTTCGACAGTTATAGTCCTCTTGCTTTTCAACGCAATTAGTCCATCGTTATACAAGCTTCATGATGTCCTTGTAAAAGTAGGTTTTCGGCAGCGAGCCTGAATGCACTTTCTTTCATTGCTTCGTCCGAGGTAAGTCGACGCCCCCTTAATGTTTCTTTCCATGGAACAAATAAGTGATACTCAGAAGGGGCAAGATCGGGACTATATGGAGCATGAGCCATTACTACAAAATTGAGTTTCTGGAGCGTTTCACCAGTATGCGGATAGCATTGGTGTGCAACAACACAACACCTTTCGTCAGCAGTCATCGGCGTTTGCTTCGAATGCAGGCTTTAGCTTGGCAGTAAGCATCTCACTGTAAGTACACTGTTTATCGTTGTGCCCCTTTCCTTATAATGTTCCAGTACTGGATCTCATGAGTCCCGAAAACTGTAAGCATCAGTCCCTGGGAGGATGGATCTTGAATTTTTTTCTTACACGGCGAACTTGGATTGTTCCATTCCATACTCTCCGGCTCGATGATCCATGTTTCGTCACCCGTAATAAGCCTGTCTAAGAAGTTCTCCCGTTCTTTACCAAATCGATGCAAATGTTTTTGGCGGGTGCCCAAGCGCGTTTGTGTTGCATGAACATGTGTGAGTTGTTTTGGGAGCCATCATGCACAAACTTTATGAAACCCAAGTTTGTTGCGGATAATTTCATAGGCAGAGCGGTGACTCATTTGCAGGAGATGTGCCACTTCGTCAACAGTTACTCGTCTGTCTAAGAGCACCATTTCACGTGAACGCTCAATGTTTTCTTTATTTGTGGTAGTAAACGGTCATCAGGCTCCTTCATCGTGCGTAACACTTGTGTGTCCATTTTTTAATTTTTCAATCCATTCTTATACACTCCGTTGTTGTAAAACACTGTTCCCGTACTTTACTGAAAGTCTTTGATGAATTTATGCCCCTGGTACGCCATCTGACCACAAAAAAACGGATCACTGAAGGTAGCTCTTCTTCTGTGGAAATAGAAAGCGGAGCAGCCATGATTAACAGCACGACAACGATAACGAAACTAACCTAGCAGCTTGAAGCTTGCATAGACAACAACAAATAAGCAACGCATGCGTCATTAACGCTATACAACAGTGCTCATAACATAACCAAAAATATAACTAAATTGTGGATAAATATTGACTTAGCCTCGTACATTCTGCTGTAGTAGGCACAGGCATCCTCATTTTCTCATTATTATTTTTTTTTATCTAGATTTTGACCATTTGTTATCAAATAATTCGAACCACAGTTTAAATATTCAATTTTTATTTTTACTTCATATTCTAAAAAAGTCTACTATTCAATTAGGATTTAATTTATGTAGTGAATAAAAAATGTTTTCACGAAATTTCAGATAAGTGATAATGTTAAACTTCCTACTACTTTAGCAAGTTATGTTCCTGAGATGTTTTTGTCCTTTTAAAGCAAGTGAAATAGAATTATTTTTTACGTTAGTTTTTTAATTTTAAATTATATTTTAATGTTATGCTTATTAACTTTTCATCCTTTAAGGGACACTACCAAGCAAGAAATGTCGTATTGGAGTCTGAGAAGTACTCAACATTCTTCCGTGGACTGTCTGAGGAAGAATGGTTACATACTTATATTAACATCTACATAGATGAAAAAATGGTCAAAAATAAGGAGGCTTGCTTATTGGTTATTGCAAATATGAGGAAGGCTCGTGTTCAAGTAAAGGCCAACCAAAACAGAACGCAGTGATGAAGAAAGATTCTGCAAGGACAGGAAGTAATTAACTAAAAATAAGTTACAACACATACACCTCAAGTAGTAGTTTGTTATTAATAATTGGAATGATACGACTAATACCAGCACTCGGTACTTATTTATTAAATGTATTAAAATTTATTCACAAAACAACATTTTATCTAAAGATTAAACATGTGTAGCGGTCATTGTTCAATTAGCACCTACTGGTAAAAAATTGAGTAATTGAACATTTCTTTTCTTGAAAAATGAACAATTTTATAATTTTGCATTGTTACAATTACATATTATATATAGAATGCCATTAAACAATGACTGATTAAAAAGGGAGTGTGCATGTCGATCAAAATATAGTTTTATTCAGTTTGCAATTAATAAAACAACAATCAATAAAAAACTATTGGAGAGCTTTTAGTATAACAAATTGCAGCCTACTATAACATTGTTCTCTTTAAAAATCATTCTAAGAAGATAATTGTTCTAATAATTAATCTGTTCTTTTTGGAAAATTTAGAATATTGGAAGAAGATAGTCGACCATAGGATGTAGATTGAAGGAAGATAGTGGCGGTCAATACAGGTACCAAAATAGTAAAAGAAAACTATTATTAACGTTTCGTCTCACGTTGTATACCTTCGTCAGGGCTGTCAGACTGAAACAGAAATGTTAGCTGAACTCACATAGCATCTCTGTTACAATCTGACAGGCCTGACGAAGGTATAAAACGTGAGACGAAACGTTGGTTAACAATCAATGGTTTTATTATTTTGATATTTTTATTGTCCACTACCCGGACTATCTTCTATTTAAAAAAT
>NW_027108282.1:85401-90104 GCF_000696795.3 Halyomorpha halys | reverse complement strand
CCCTGACCATCTTCCTATATATCAATTTTTACGGTCAACTATATATACATATAAACTAATATAAATTCAGGCCGAAACTTTGGTACCATTGAACTTAGTTTTACTAATTTGTTTTTCATTACTGACCGTTACCCCGATCATTTTCTAACATTGAATCTATGGTTTTAATAGACATTTCATTAAAGATATAAATTAATTCAAAGTTTGTTGTCATTATTTTCTTTGGCTCTTTCTTTCGCTTCGCTTTTTTCAAAGTTACTTTTTTTGGAAGTATCATAAATTTAAATATCATAGATTCAACCCTGACCATCTTCCTATATATTATATTAGTTTATATTTTTATTTATCTTACTGCTTAAATTACAATTTTCAGATTGTTAAATAAAAATAAAATGTTCTGTATAATAAAGTGCACATTTAATAAAACAAACATAAACTAAATACTCTGAGTTTTATTATTAGTTAATGTTGTATTTTCCACTCTGAGTTAATTATGTGGTTGGAATACAATTATACCAACAAACATCTTTTTTTATCAGGAATTTTCAAAACCCTTTATGACGTGAACCTTTTCTGTCTCACGACACGTATCGTGTTGATTTTTTAACTTTTACAAAGGGTTCTAATCTTACCAGTGGTGTAGTAAACTTCCCTGTGTGAGAACGCTTACCATTTTCTGAGAATAGACTGACACCGGACGATCTCTCCTCCCCCCCTTTACAATGTGGTTTCCGAAGTGCTCACTGATTTTTACCCTTAAAGTCAGTGTTTAACCAAATAAAGTAATGGTTATTGTCGGATTTACATAATCGAACATCGAATAAAGAAACTGTCTAAGATCGGGTCACCACGCGAAACAGCTCATTTTGCTACGCTCCACGTGGATGATTCAGTCGGCCCCCACACTAACGGAAATTCTTCGAAGTCAGGCGATTTCGTGGGCCACACACGCGCCACTACCAGCTCTCGTTTGGAGGCACTCATTGGTACGGCATGCGCCATATTAAACGGGTCCAAGCATTCCGCGCCCGCACGACTATTGCTTGATTCCCGCACCCAATACACGCTAATTACTACCGAGCTCGCAGCGCGGATTGGTTGTCAACTCCAGCCCTCCACACTGGTTTGGGAGGCGTTCCGGTTAATGATTTATATTGCTGGATGACATGTAGGCTTCAGTCCACCATCGATAACACTACGAACTTCAGGTTCCGGGCCCTCTTAACCGAACTGATAACCTCCGACTTTCGTCGGAGGCATACGGTTCCTTCACTGGTAAACAGATATTTATCGCATCAAGTTTTGGCCGACCCTCCCTTGGGTGTTCCTGGTCCCATCGACTTCCTCGTAGGCGTTGACCTATACCCCTCCCTAGTTACCGGTGCTCCCAGCAAGGCCTTCGGGGATGGTCACCTATAGCTCCTGCCAACGGTATTCGGTAAATTCATTATGGGGACTCGGACAGCTCTTCGTTCATCGGCATCACGCTTCTCGTACGGGATGATGAAAGCAAGACATTTTGAAGACAGGAGGAACCCAGTTCTGTTAAACGTAGGGGCCGCCGCCACCCCACCGGGGGAAACAATTGTAACGACGCATCCTCACAAAAGCGTTTTATGGATAGCTCACGTTCCTTCTCCACGGCACCGAGCACGCTTCCACGTAACCCTATTTGTACTCGTTTTTAATGTCCACGGTCTACCGGCAACTGAGGCAAATCTATTTCGTTACGCTTAGGTTTTTCAGGGTTGGAGGCAGGATTTTCTCTCCGAGAGTTTCAAATCCGTTTGATAACTGCATAGTAAGCAGGTAGCATTATTACTGTCCTTCATATTTAAATAATTTACTGCTTTATTAACTACTCTAGTAGTTTCCAAGCATTTTTATTAGGTTATGTCATTACATTCATGTTGGTTGTTTATGACATTATTATGACTTTTTTTTATTAAGATGTAGTATACATATTCCATTTCTTGAAATTTGTAAGTTATAATAATGTTATTATTCTTTTATGAAGGGCACGAAAAAAAAACAAGTAGTGTTGGTCGCTTTCCGGTCCTTTTGAACGCACCAAGGTGGGAAAAATCGGCACAGAATTTAGAGCTTATTTTATAACTTTTGCAAATGAACCTAGAAAACGAATCTTTTTTAAGATACAATACCACATTACTCTACTCCACATGAAAAGCCAATCAGTTAGGACTGTATCCCTATCTAGTTCAAGTTGCGATTCAATATCACTGTCAATGGACATTGATAAAACATCATGTTTTTCACATTAGACTCAGGATGACCATTTCTGTTTTCTACAGATGACATATTGGTTTCAGTATCCAGTTCCATGGTAGGCCAACGATGTTCCAATATTTTACTATGTTAACTACTTACTGAAGTTGAATTACTGGAACATTTGTTTTTTTTTTATTCATTTAATTTTAACTGTTTCGGTGAATTTCTGTATAAAATATAAAGTAGGTGTAGGTTGAAGAGAGGTTGGATGCGGGAACTCCTCATGTACTACAATAATTTACTTAACGTCAGGAGGATGCACCACAAGGGTGCTATCTCCTTCATGTGAGCTCATGCCATGCCTGAATAGATCAACTCATTTGCTGGTTGTAAATGTACATTTATAGGGTCAAATAAAAAAAAATGAAAGATAAAAAATATATATATAAAGCAACAAACATGACGCTTTAAAACTAAGATTACTACAAAACACTGCAGGTCAAATTACTAATAAAATTGTAGCGACACTGCTACCAGCTGGTCAATACCGTAAGTACTACAGCCACCAAAACCACTATGACTCGCCATGACGCAACCTGCCAGTTACCACGGGAACTATTAATGGCATCAGGCAAATCCCTATATTAATATTTGTACTATACTTTATAAATACATTAATTACATTACATTATATGTAACAGTTATAAGATATTATAACATCCATAAATGTAACATTTGAAATTATAAAGATTCCAATAGAATTTTCTGATCCTCAGAATGATAAAGTATTACATGTAGTACCTCTCGTTGGAGTTTAATAGCCCAGAACTATATTACTGGAAATGTATATTGTCTTTTATTTCTCTGCCTTCTCTGGATTTTTCCTCCTTCCTACACCCTTTATCTTACGGTAGAACCAGGCTTACATTACCCATTCGTACCTACAGGAATAGTACCCTGTCGGATACGTGTTTTTGAACATCGATGTTTTCAAACATCCATTTCAGTAACATAATTTAAAAACTTTTTTAATTTGGCTCAATGGAGTTTAATATAAAAAAATTAATAAGAACTATTAACAAAAAATAAAAGAAATTAATTACATATTTACACTTATTACTTACATATTACCACGGGTTTCCGCCCCACTACACACTGGGGAGCGACAATGCCTATGTTCACGTTTTCTGTAATGAAACGTCATGATCTGTCTGTTGTGTAACTTTTGGATAAGTGGCTGAAAGACATCGCAGAGGTCGAGTAAAGAAATTAATAAATAAGTATAAATAAATAAGTTGGAACATAAGGTGGAAAGCAATACAGCATCAGTTTAAAAAAACAAAATATGGATATCCCAGCTAAGACAGACTGCGTCGTGTTCGCTCAGCAACAACACAAGCGATCGACTCTCCCGAAGTCGCTCAAGCTGAACGACACCAACATCTCCCCTTCAAACTCCATAGTATATCAGGATGTGAAAATGGACCGCCATCTCAAGTTCTACACCCACATCTACCAGAAAATGGAACCGTAAGAAAGCTGTCTTACAGACTAAACCTTTAACTGGCTAACCTTTAACCTGTAACTAAGGCTTTAACTGCATGTCTATAAGAGCATCATGAGACCGGCGCTTCTATATGGGACACCACTCATCATCTACCTCTCCGACGACACGCAGCGCCACATTTAGGGATTCCAGGACAGCATGCTGCGGAGGATCGTCCGCACTACTTCGTTGAAGAAGTAGAAGCCTCCGGAACTGCACCAACTCCTAGATCTACCCACAGTACCAGAGTGCATTGGTAGGAGGCATGTCAAGTTCTTTGACTCCCTCAAATGTCTGACATCTCCGTGACCAATGATATACCAATCAATAAAAAAGACACTTATTTAGTTTTCAGTTTTAGTTAAGTTTTTAGTATGTAGCTAGTACGACCCAGTACCTCGTCTATTAAGCACTTGTACAAATTCAAAAATTATAATATTTCAACCTATCCTTAGAATGGAGCACTCCACCAGTAAAAGAACAAATGTCCTTAATGTATATAATTGTAATATATATCTATACATTTATGCAGTGTTTACATAGGTATTAGGGGAGATAACAGGTACCCTTGCACCTTAACTTCCTCCTACAAGTTTACGAGCACATCTCGTAAACTAATAAAGATAAAAATACAACCTTGAACCAAATCAGAATTGATCATATAGCTAGTGATAATGATTACAAAAATATAGAGTAACATAATTAAAAATAAAGTAAACAATTATTCCTTTATTTACAAAGAAAAAGTAAAGTACACAGTGACTCCTCTGACAAAATCTAGGGCAAAATGTACATATTACATATTAGAGCAGAAATAAATTCTACAAAAAAGAAAGAACCACTGCTTGGAAACACAAAAAAACATACACACAAAAAAAAATTGTACACCCACCCGGTGTATAAAGTTTCCATGGTATTAGGAGGGGGG
>NW_027108282.1:80830-83866 GCF_000696795.3 Halyomorpha halys | reverse complement strand
CAGTTTCTTGTCTTTTTAGTCTTGTATGAGCATTCCATGGCAGTCGTTTGTCGAGATGTAGTCCTAAGTAACGGATCTATTCGACAGGAATAAGTGGGGTATTATTAAAGGATACTGTAGGACAATCCTTCAGTTAAGACTAAGTTTAACGAACACCTTAAAGACCTCTTACATTCTCAACAAATTAACAATTCTACTTACAGAAATCTTATTTCCTGCATATAAATTGGTCCCCATTTTTATGGAAATACTAAAAACTCAAGAACCAATAGAAATTTGCCCACCATTTCTACACTTACCTAGGAACAGTGATCAGCAAGAATGGAAGGGTATAAGCCCAAGAGATATTAAATAGGATGAAGAAGGCAAATGCAATATACTACCACCTCTGCAACACTGTTATAGGGAAGAGAGAGGTAGAGAAGAATGTTAAAGTACATATCTTCAAGACTGTATACCTATCTACCCTTCTTTACGGAAGTGAAAGCTGGGTACCAGTAGGCCGAACTAGGATGGGTCGCTTACGGAATGAGAAGACAAGACAGGATGTTGGAACTGTCTCCATAAAGGATACCATTGAAAATAGACAACTCGGATGGTTTGGACATTTCTCTCGGATGAGTGAAGACAGGGATCCAAGAAAATATTTTGAGGCCAGACCAACAGGAAAACGCCCAAGGTGGAGACCCAGAATACTATGGAAGTACTACATCTCTAGAGTGGGAGAGAAAAGAGGGAATAACTGTGATACTATAAGGTTGCTGGCTCGAGATCGAGAGGCTTAGTTTGCTTGGACAGAGGCACATCCACGTTGAAAGGCACTAAAGAGGTAGAGAAAGAAGAAGTTCTCATATAGCTTATGTTTTCTTTTACACTTAGACGATACATTTTCTTTCAACATTAGCTATGTATCTATATTGTCAGTTATTTTATTATGTTTAATCCATTTTATTAATTGTAGTTAGTAATTTGTTTTTGTTGAAAACCTGAAATTCTAGCCAAAACATTAGAATTAAAAAATAAATTTATACATATATGTTTTCGTCGCTGAAGCCTCTATAAATCACCTTAAATAATATTAAAACGGTGTTTTCTGGTTTTCCGGCTTTAATTAGAGGTTTGTTACCCTTATTAGATTAAGTTTTTTTTTATTCTTACAAAAATTGTTCATCCGGACAACAATGCGATTCTTCACAACAAGTAAGAAATTTAAGTATTTTTGAAAAAACCTGTCATAATAATATGCGTTCTACATATTCCTATCTTAATGATGATGCAACGGTAAATATATTAGCCAATTAGGATGTGGCTTCTTAGGACAAATTGAGTTCTCCAACGACTTTGAATTATTTTTCGATTACTACCATGCAGTTAAGTCGATTTTCGCCTTTAGGAACCGTCAGATCAAAAAAGTGACTGTATGTATGTATTCGTCTAAAAATTTCAGGTACTATAAAAATCCGTATTAAAAATGAACGCTATTTCATTCGAAAGTCCATATAATACAAAGGCTGGAGAATTATTCCAGTAAATAATTGAGATCACTAATATGGCTCAAAATAACTTCTGATTACTCAATGTGATCTTAAATAGTTCATTATGATATTATAGTATTAAAATGAATGCCAGTTCATCTGTGACGCTATGTATATATTATCAAATATTGGGTAAATCAGAGAAGACTAGGTAACTTCAGGGACCAATTTCACATATAAAAGAATAAAAAAACAACAAATATTTTGTATGAGTGAGTTTTTTTTGTTATGTAAAAATTCACCAGATTTTGAAACCACGGCCTTATATCATTAAATATTAAAAGTTAAATATACCTTTTATAAATACACATAAGTTTGCGTTCCACGTTCAATATGAATTGTTTCCGGTGATAACTTAATTAATTTATTTATATAAAGCAAGTGAGGGACAGATAGACCGTGATTCCGTGTACAGTCGCCGCTCAACAATGAACAAAGACCTTGCGTTTCTGCTCATTGTTGCGAATTTGTTAGTAAGCTCAGCCGAAGCAAAAGCAGAGGTATGTATTTAGTACCAAAATGGTATTTCCATTACAGTACCGAATTTAATTATTAAGGATATGAACTTCGGGTGCAAGCGGACTAAATGTTCATGTTTTTATTTATCTTAATTCATTAAAGGTGAGATAAGATCTTGGCTATATCGGGGTTGGCCGGGAAGGATTACTTTCTATTATTTTTGGAGTTATGATCTACTTTAGGAGATTGCGAAATGTCGTACATTAAAGAATACTACTCCCTTTAGGTGTTTGTTTTAAAGGTAAGATAAGTTAGGCTACAACGGTGGGGAGAAGAGATAGGTTTCATATGATTTTAGTATTTCAGCCACCAGTCTCCTTCCATTTTAAATGAATATTTCAAATAAAATTTGAGATAAGACCGTCACATAGTCCGGGATTATGGGGGCGGGTGGCCCAGGAAGCCTTCCGTTAAATTATTTTTGGTCGTACAACCTTTTCTTGAGTGATTGTAACATGCACATCGATCATTCCTACTCGCTATAATTTACTGTACATTTAAAATCAAATCATTTACATCAAGATTCCAGACACAATCCGGACCCGCCCCGCTAAGACCCCTGGGGAGCAACGGTCCTACATCACTTTTCAAATATTAGCTTAAAACGGGAATAGGAGACTTTAAGATAGTTTAATCGAGCAATGTTTAAAAATCCCCTGCGATTAAAAAAACGGCGTTATTTTGTAATAACTACACAGATAAATAGTAGCATTGAAATTTAATCTAGTTAAATTTACAATAAAGTAGCTTGTAATAAGTAATTTTCTAAGAGTAAAAATTTCAATGAATTTTGCTAAAATAAAATGTTGGTTTCTCAATGTTTTGAAAAAAAAAACGTATAGTTAATAAAAACTATATCCATTAGGGAACATTAGACGTACAGATGTCTGTTAGCACTCAAATTAAAGTCAGTTAACCGCATGACACTGCTCTATGGTGCACCCGTGTTACTCCACCTCTACCAAACCACGCTCGAAAAACT
>NW_027108282.1:78701-80220 GCF_000696795.3 Halyomorpha halys | reverse complement strand
ACTACTTGCATATCTTATATTATACATATCTTCTTACCTTAAAATAATATTATATTTTATCTTTTATTGTTATCAATCTGCTACCGTCTAATTCCATGATTATCAATCAATTAGTGATTATTATTTATAATTCAATTCAATATTTTTTATGAGTTCAAATTTGTTTTTATACTATTTCTTTTCAATTTTATACTTCTCTAAATGTTGGCTGTTATTTCTTTTGTTCTATAGCCCTGATGAAGACTGAAAATCAGGTCGAAACGTCAGCATAAATAAATATTTTTTTGTTTATTTATGTTTTTTTTTGCTGACCGCACCCTCCCCCGACCATCTCCATTCATTAATCTACGGTCAACTATCTACACCTCATTATAAATATTATTTAGTCCCCACATTGTAAATTGTTCATTGTAGTATGTGGTTTTTCATTGTAGTATGTGGTCGTCAGTGCAGTTTTTTTGTACATTTGTCGTTTTTATAACTTACCTTTTATTGATTTTATTATATTTTTTATATTTAGTTTATGTTGTGTTTTTCTTATACTGTTTTTACTTATCTATTTACATTTTTTTTTCTCCAATTAATTTTACTATAATTATATAGGTTGTTAGATATCCCTCCTATGGTCTTTCTTTATATGAATGTGAAAGATGTTAGGCAGTGAACGCATTTCAGGTGTTTATAGAGATGCACCTTGAATAATTTATTTTTTAATCTTGATTTTCGTCATTTTCAGAAAGAAAACGTGACGCCTAAGAAACAATTTATTTACTATGATTTATATAATATTATTATTATATTTTTTTGTTTTTGAAACAACCCTGTCTCCACTGGGCGTGGGCAAATATAATATGACTATAATTTTTTAAAAAACGGCCATAATTAATATATACATATATGGATTAAATAATAATGAAATATTGGTGTTTTCCGCAAATATGAACAGTGGACTTTTGTAAAATTTACTTTACTCATGAAGCAGTACTATAAAGAAAATGAAATTATTAATTTAAAACAATTTTGGTCCTTTTTTCCTCTCAACTTTTATTCTTTAAAACTTCTCCAACGTTTCGACCCTCAGGCCATTCTCAAGGATACCACACACAAAAAGTTTTTTTTTATTTTTATATAACGTTTACATTATTTCCTTCAACTATACACTGATTTCTTTGGCCCTACCTTCAATATTGATGTCATTTCTTTTTTAAATCTTAAAATTGCAGGCTAATTGCCCTTGTCACATCTTTAAAATAAATTAATCATTAAAATAATATCATAATAACTACATAAAATTTTGTTTTTTAATAGATTTCTTACTTACATAACTTTTTCTAAAAAAAATTATATCTTAGATTTAAAACTTTTTTACAAAACACTTTTCTTCCTTCCTTCACTTACATTTATAACTTAAAAACAGAACCTACCTTCAACAGGTTAGGACTCTGTTATCACCTTATCATATAACAATAATTTTTTTATCATTAAATTACATTTAAATATAATTTAATTAACATTCATT
>NW_027108282.1:73373-77547 GCF_000696795.3 Halyomorpha halys | reverse complement strand
AAAGAATAAAAGTTGAGAGGAAAAAAGGATCGAAATTGTTTTAAATTAAGAACATACTAAACCACTCTTAAACAAGCATATATAAAATAATTAATCGAAAATGAAATTATATATACAATAAAAAAAATAATTAAGAGACAAGAGACGAAATAAAACAGAACTGATGAATCTTATTAGATAGGAATATCAAATGAATGTCTATTGATGGGGTGTCAGGGTTGTAAAAAAATAACACAATTTTCAGAAGAAGCCACACATTTGGCTGGATGAACTGCAACCTTGTGGGAACGTCAATCCCACTGGGCCCGTTCTAAACGGCTCTTTCAAATACGTAGGTAAGGGAGAATTTCAGCTTGACATTGATCTATTTGTACCTCAGAAGCTCTACAATGTATTCGTAAGTTATTTAAATGTAATATCCGTAAAAACTTTATTTATTGCTAAGTACATTATATATATAAATTATATACATCTAGACTCCACCATCCCCATGAAATTCTTCCCAATTCTTTAATCTCTGCTCTAGCAACTGGCCGGACCTCCTCTTCCCATTCCTTTAATTCCTGCTCTTCATACCGGGCAGACCTTCACTTCCCATTTATTCTTGAGCTCTTTCCTGACCAAGTGGTAATGGCTTTATAATAGGAGTGTGTTTCATCTTTTGCAAGATTTGACCTTTGGATGTGGGCTACTGAAAAGAAGGGTTTGTTAGCAATGGTCGATTTCAATAACCTGGTCATTAAGGGATATCACTAAACTTAAGAAATATTTGATGCTATTAACATTTGATAAAGTAGCTTTTCTAACGATTATCCAGTAGTATCCTATTAAAATTTTTTAAACTAATATATTTAAAGAAAATATAACATTATTTTCTTCGTAACGATGAATCTTCTCTACTCTATATACTTATAATTTTCTTAAATAAGCGATAACTCTAAATATATGATGTCCTTCTCAGTCGGGTCCCTTTTCATTTCTCTCTTCATAGCTCCATTTTCTATCCTCTGCTTTCACTCCAGCTATTTCATTGTAACTTAGAGAAGAAAATAAGGCGACACTGAAGCCGGACTTTATCCCCAGGAAAATTCTAGCCGGGAATCCTAGATCTCATCCCATTTCTTTATGCCTACTCTCTTTATGCCAAATTTTTCTATTGACAATTACTCCAGTAAAAACCTAAACCAGTCTCACCAAATACAAACCAGGTGCCACCGTGGTTTCCTTTGGGCTCAAGGCTGGATTTGGGCTTCCAAATATCTGAGTTGTTCCCTTGAAGTGGAAACTACCAGTATTTGAACTTCCTTGTGCGGTAACTGTGAAAGTCAGAAAAATCCTAACTTGAGATGGCCTAATTTTTAACATTTTGAATATATTTATTTAATTATAATAAATTAATTTTCCCCACTGTAATAATACATAGCTAATTATTTTTATCAACATCCAAATTACCAACATATTGTAACAAAATGTCATCCATCGATCCCTTTCTCTTTCTCTTTCCATAACCTAGTTCGCCTAGCTAAATCAATATAAAAAAACATTTTTTTTTTCAAAGTCAAGAACCATCCGTACTTTATCCATGTATAATTTCTATTGCACAGGTCTTCGTGGACATAAAGAAGTGCCCTACCAGGCGGGCAACCGATGACTGCGAGCACATGATATCCTTCCCAGCCGGTGACCAATGCTTCTTAGAAAATGCCTACTTTCGGAATCTCTATACTCAATTTCGGCCTCCAACAGCATGCCCTATACAGGTAAAAATTAAATTAGTGGTTGTATGTTCATGTATTTTGGAATATATAAATGTTTTGTTAGGAAGCAAGAACCATTAAGATCCTTGCCCGGGAGGTCTTGTTTTCTTTTGGACTCCCATTACTTGTAGGAGCACTGGGTCATTCAATCACACCTTACTGTCAATTATGGTTTCCTTACCTCCATAGGCAGTCCCTATGGAGTCAATTCGGCAATGTCCTTCAACATATTTAGCAAAACGTTCATACGCTTTTAAGAAAACTACAAAACAAAAGGAATAATTAGTGTCAAAAGTGTTCGAAAATAGAAAATTAAAAGAATGAATAAACTAAATGTAGCCTTAAATTAAATAATGATCCATAAATACTTACATACTGTCGGCAATGTTTTATTTAATAATTTATTTGTTGATGTTTGCTATAAATTGACATGATACGACCATGTGGACAATCTACCTATTGATAGAACTCCAATAACGTTAACAGAGAAGAAGATCTTGGGGCCATCTTCTTTTCACACGCCTAGAGGGACTGAATGATATCCTCATACCCTGAGGTACACCAGCAGACTGAGAAAAGGGGGTGAATAAGCGCTATTGTGATTTACTTGAAATAATCTGTTGGAAAGATAAGAAAGGATAATGAGGAAATATGGGGGGGGGAGGGGATAGGAATTCACAGATCTTGTATACTTGTATATCAGTCCTGGGTGCCAGATTCGATCTAAAGCCTTCTTCATAAAAAAATATTCCTAAGGAGTACATTCTGCCCTCCAACGCAGACGAGACATCAACCGCACGATGACATTGATGTATAGCGCCATCCAAACTGGTGATCTGAGATTATGTAGTTGGAATCTGGGATCGGGTACAGGCGTTTCAAGATGAGTTTCTCAAGGATTTTGCCCATGATAGGTAAACGAGAGAAACGAGAGGACGGAAAGAATATGGGTATTCTGACGGCTTTTGAGGTTTGGGAGTAATTTTTATTATGCATGATAATTTGCATGAGTCAGGAAAATATGTGGATCGGAGTACACCATTATAGATGTAGATGAGGAATAGGATGGCTTTTCGAGGATGATATTGTAGGATGTGGGATGTTATTATGTCGCATAGAGGAGCTATGTTGGATATTTCTGAAGGATGAAATGCATTTGGTGGAAGGGACATTTGAAGTGGGGTATTCAAGTCTTCTTGAATCGATATATTCGATATGGATTGGATCAAGGTTGTCAAGGTGTGAAATGTTTTAGAATGGTGCTGGCAGAATATTTAGGATTTTTCTTTGTCCAATTTTGTCCATGCTTGAGGTTCAGTCAGAATTAGATAATTACAATTTTTAAAGTCGAGAAGCTTCCTAGAGATCGTCCATAAAATTTTTTCAGTAAGTCGTAAGATTTTCAGTTAAGTTAATTAAATTTTCAATTTTGCCACTTCGATCTTGTTCTGCATTTTTCTCTTAATAAGGTTCGAATGTTCTGTGGAAAGTTCTAGTGGAAACGATGGAAAAGGGTATAATTCACTTTACTGGTTGTCGTGTTATCGTATATGCATATTCTTATTGATTCAATAAGGTGTTCTATGGCTGTGTCAATGTAATATCAATGTTTAGATATAAGTGGAATTTATAAATCCAGTTTGTTTTCCAAATCATCACGAAATTCGTCCTAGTCAACTCGTCCTTTAATTAATGAAGGAGGGAATTACGACTACGAATTTACCCGTGCTAGCCAGCGTTCGAAATAAAAACTACTGGATCGGGTAAAGTTGCATTAGTATCACAATAACCCATCTGCTCAGTCAGGACGAAGCCAAGGAACGACTAACGAGACTTGAAGACAAGACGCCGGCACGGCTTGGAACAACCATAGACTCCAAATGCGATGGCGATCTTCAGGACGCCATAGACAGTGTGAGCATGAACTATTATCTCCTTCTCTCACATCCCTCTTCGGGGATTAAATTTTGTTCTGTAAGAAATTATATGTTTGAATTATATGGTTACAAAAAATGTCTCTCAATTTATTTAATAGATCTCTCTCAATATGAAAAAAATGAACGTACCGGGCCTCTGAAGTTGAGTAATATTAAAAAATGTAAGGAGAGATCAAATAATAATATACACAATAAGGGGGGAGGATTACATACAAATATTTTTTTTAAATATTTATTTATTGCTAAGTTACGGTATGAGTCAGCTGTTATTTCGATGTCAGCTGACTGAGGGGATCAGCTGATCGAGAGTATATAAGCGATGTAACAAACACAATAAAGTTAGTGTTTTACAGCAGTTCAAGCGAGTTTGATCTTATTCCTTCTTCTCTTTTTTGACATTTTGCTTTCGCCAATACTTAACTGGTGCCGAAACCCGGGACTTTAAATACCGGAGTAATATTTACTTTAAAGAAGATTTTT
>NW_027108282.1:70651-73323 GCF_000696795.3 Halyomorpha halys | reverse complement strand
TATATGTGACTAAGTAAGGAGCATTGAGGATTTCAGGAAGGATTTTGGATAGTAATGATTGAATACGAGAGGAATTCGAAGGTTTAGTGGAGCCCCAATGCTCAACTCCATTTGTCCAGATTGGCCTTACTACAGTCATTTAGATCAGTCTTTTGTAATGTGTTGGAAGTTTATACCGTTTGTCTAGTAAGTGCTGTAATAGTCGAAATCGACGTGCATTTTCGTTAAGGTTAATCGTTTGTCCAAATGTAGCCCAAGGTAGCGGATCTGTTCGACAGGGGTAAGAGTAACATCATTAAATGAAACTGTAGGACAGTCAGTAGGTTTACGACGAAGGGTAAAGGTGATTTGATGGAATTTCTTGGAATTTATCTTAATCCTCCAATTACGACACCATTCTTCGAGGGCTGTGGGATTTTGGGATACGATTAATGGGTTATTATTAACAGCGAGCAAATCGGTGTGTCATCGGCATGCGTGGTAAAGATAGTGTTAGGATTGGTTGGAATGTCAGCTGTATGTGACTGTATACTCCAGACGGTGTAGAGGATGGGAACATACAAATATAAAATGATAAAATCCGAAAATGGAATGGATACAAAGTGGGTGTCCTATTTATTACTTTGTTGTATTCTTATTTTACATCTTTTAGTGTTTACTGTACTTTTATATTTTTTTTTTCATTTTTTTATAAATTTTAACATATTTTAAATCATATTTAGTTTACTTTCATTTCATGTTATCTATTCTATGCTATCTTTGTTACATTATTTAAGTTGTATATTTTTAGCCCTTATGAAGCTTTACAAAGTTTGGCGGAACGTTAGCTCATAATAAATCGTTTAATTGCCATTTGAGCTATAAAGACAGTACCTAGACCTTCATCCTTTTATAATTATTTTTTTATTTTATTTTTTAATTATTTTTCGATGAGATACTTATTAAATTTTCATCTTTATAGGGACACTACCAGGCAAGGAGTGTCGTAGTGGAACCTGAGCTGTACACACCTTTCTTCCGTGGAGTGTCTGAGGAAGACTGGTTGCATACTTATATTAACGTCTACTCAGATGAAAAAAAGACGGGAAAAAGGGAGACTTGCATATTGGTTATAGCGACAATGAGAAAGGTTCGAGTTGAGGTAAAGGCTAACCGAACCAGGAAACAGTAAAGAAGAAGTATTTTGCATTGACAAGAAGATATTTACCTAACATAAAAGATGATAACAAGTAGTATTGTCTTCTAAATAAATAAAGTAATTGGACTAATCCAATAATATTTGTATCTATTTATTCCAATGTTTGTCCCATGCAGCCATTATTGGTGAAGTGTTCATTATTGGCACATTTACCTTGCTCATAATTGATATCGATGAGGCTGATTTAATAAACAAAACAAAGTGTTTAAACCACCTCAAATTTACTAAGTCTTTTTGTTTGGAGGCTTTAAAAGAACAAAAACAAGCTGGTTCGGATATAAACATTTATTTGGTTAATCTTACATTTATAAAACTTAAACATAAAATAAACAAAAGACGAATAAAAGTAAAAATAAAAAAAGCCTTTTAGATAGAATAAAATCAGGTAAATAAATGATAAAAACAAAATAAACGAATTTTCAAAATTAATATTTATATATAAAATAATGTACTGGATGACGACTATTTACTGTAGTGGCGTCTCCGCTGGGTCAGAGACAAGGAAAGACGTTCCTGAAGAAAGGATCATCTACTCCGATGGGTCGGGGGAAGATATTTTTGGTCGTAACAGTAGTGTAGGACTATTGATGGTAACATATAGGTACTGCGTTTCTTTCAAATGTAGACCTATTACTATGCTGGCTTTGTAATGTATTCGTTATCTAATCTTTATTAAATTAGTTCCACAATGGTACTCATCAGCTATATAAATCACAATTAACAGTCATGACGTATTAATATCAAAAATGGCCAAATTAACTCATTATAAACGCAGACAGAGCTGCTTGGACACTATCATGGAAATTAGCCGGAACTCATTAAAGTATAAACGCAGAAAATGTCTGGTTTCTGACTGTAATGGTGACTACAACACTCAAAAATGTTCAATAAATAACATCAAATGAACTCAGACAGGGCTGATTACAAAAGATCATGTCCACTAATTAGCCGGAACTCATTTAAAAACGAAGATGGTCGACCTGATACTAGGCGACCACTTAGAGACGGTTATCAACCCTTAGCAACTGTCTCTATTACATAATTATAACAACACAAATATCAATACATATTTTTCTTCACAAATGGCCAAATCCAATTCAAATAATATAAATAAAATAAAGGTGATTAAATTAAACACTAATACTAATTAAATACTACTTACGAGAAAACACAAATTAATTATAAAATATGGCGTTAAAACAAAGCATTCTCTGAGTTCAAGTGAATCAAATTGGAACCTATTTAAGAGAGGCATCGATCATTCTCTTTTAAGTGAGAGGCCTCTGGTTTGGATGTTGCGGAACAATACCAGATAGAACAAGGAGCTTCTTAGAAGGCTTAGGTGTTAGCATCGGGGATATTGCGATCTAAGCAGAAAATATTATTTTGGGAGCATACACCATCACCTGCATGGGAATTAGCTCGGAGATTATTCATTGTTTTATTTATTTATTTTAATTTGTGGACCTGTCGA
>NW_027108282.1:62996-67216 GCF_000696795.3 Halyomorpha halys | reverse complement strand
AATATTTACAGAAGGCATACATTTTCATTTCATTCTTATTGTTTCATTAGCCTTTTCATTTGTTTATTTTCTTCTTATTTTATCTCTTTTTTGTTTTTTTTTTTGTTTTTTTTTTAAGAAGTTAACATGTTTAAAACTATTCTTTTCTTTTTTTTTTTAGTTATCTGTTGTACTTGTTTTAGAAAAAAAAAACTTATATTGTACCCAAAAACGTAAATAATTTGAATTGCTCAATGAGACACTCTAGTCTCAGAGCATCATGGCTTATTGTAAAATTGTAAATAATTCAAGAACAATAAAATCTCTCTCTCTCTCTCTCTCTCTCTATATATATATATATATATATATGTGTGTGTGTCCGTTTGGCGATTCTCTTTTATATTTCTTTTCTCGGGAGATACCATAATTCAAAGTCCGGAGACCAGGTCATTTTGTTCTCGTTTAAGGCAGGAAGCTGCACATCTCAAAACCGCGTCTGTCTCTCCTGGCTGCTTGGTAACATTTTCAAAATTTTCTGAGGTAATTATTAACTTTCACTCTTCCAAAAAAAGGTGCGAACAATTTCTTCTAAACCAGACTGTACAAACATTTTAAAAATGAATTACCCGCCCATTCAACAGGGAATTTTTCCCTCTAGAAAGAAATTCAAGAGAGGAATATACGTAAGAACGTAATACTAAAGAAGAAATAAAAAGTTCTTATTTAAAAACAATTAAAAGGAAGCTAGAGGAAACAGTCTAATCTATTCGACCCAATAAATTCAGGAGAATCTTCGGATTTATATCCAAAGAGTAATTCAAGGGTTAAATGTCAAACCTAAGCATTGAAGAAATTAGATTTAGAATAGAATAGTATGGGGAAATTAGGACCTTAGCAGACGTAGAAATATAAATATAAGAAATTTTATATGCTTCCCCCCTCAAAAAATAGTAGCGACGTCCTATCTATATACAACTACCCATTGATACCACTCTAATAACGTTTTTACATTAGATAATGTCGTAGCCATCTTCTTTTTAGGCGCCTCGGAGGATTCTTAGGAATAGAAGACAAAGGAAGGTTAGAAACTAGTGGGTTTGGGTGGTCAAGGAGTTTATAATGGAAGGAATATCTGGTCCGGGCTAGATCGGTTACATATGGAACATTTATGATCTTTATGTGTTATTTTATTTGTGACAAAGTAAGGAGCATTAATTATCTATAATTAATAGTTACCTATTAAGTAAATATCAAATAAATGCTTCGTATCTAGTGTCTGGTTATAGAGTGCAGTGATGTAATAAATATGTAATATCTGATATTTTGATTTTGTAATGTCTGTAATATTTTTATTTTGTAGTATGTATCATAATATTACATATGTAAAACTTAAGATTGTCAATCAGTAGAGATCTGTGAGCAATATCGATCGTGTACATTAAAAATGTCATTAACATTGATCTTTATAAATTAGAAGAATTAAACGTGGGAGAAATTACTGTCGAATAATGTCTTGTATTATAACCTAATCGTGAAGGGAAAGAATTCTCCCTCTTGAAAGGTGGTTAAATTATAAACTAACCTATATACTTGCTATAGGATCAGTTGTAAACAATTATATTTTTGGATTCTACAGGCAGGCTTACATTGGTAGGTTTCAATAACCAGGCCATCAATAAGGTTAAGTTTGAAACAATAGAACCATAGCCTTGGTTATCGTGATCAAACGTGTTTGTGCGGATATGCTAACAAACTCCAATGGGAGAGAAGGTTCGTGCCTGGGATCTACCTGATCCACATTTATCTCGTTTAAAACGGATGTTGATTTCCTTTGACATGTTTGGTTACATCCTTTGCGTGAATAATGTAAAGTCGGAACAAAGTCTACCTAGTTCCCTCCAAACCATTTTTAGTCGGATTATAAGTGGACCAATTAATGGCAAGTCACATGAAGGTGGATTCTTCACAGTACGACCACTTCATTCACCCTCACGAGTGTTAACTAAATTATTTGACGAGACTCTCAAGATGCTCAGTTTGAAGAACATTTTGTAAATACCCGTACCAAGAGAGTTTCTTCACCATGAAACTGTTTAATGTCAGTCCGGTATTCAGATACGAAGTTCTCAACTGGTCCTAATAAGGTTAGTCTTGTTTAGTCGTTCATAGTGTGTTCTTATATCTACATTTTACCTTTTTTTACTAAGTCTCTTCTCGCTGTCACTTGCCCAGGCAACACTGCTTCCGATGACTTTTCTAGCACCTGGTGCGCCATTGGCACCTTACTGAAGATATCAGTAACAGTTATCCATTTATATCCTCTCCAGATGAAAGTATCGATCAGTAAATTGTTGAGCGGGGCATTAGCGGTTTTTTTTTGTTTTTGTTTTTTTTCGTTTTTCTCTTTTGGTGGGTTTCGATCTTCTCTTTTTCGTGCAGCCTATGTTTTTGTTTTCTTCCTCCCTCTGTGATTGTCTTTTTTCTTTCCTTCGTGCAGTTTTTTCTCTTTCGTTGTTGTTGTTTTTGCGCTTGTTCTGTGTTTTGTTTTGCTTTTTTTGTCTTTTGTGTTCCTGACTGTTTTTCACTCTTTGCTTTCAATTTAGGAACATGCTATCTATCCCTATTTGTTCACTGCACTATAGCTACTTGATCTTCTCCCAAACGATGGCATTGCCCAGGTAAAGGTGAGATTATCCGGTAAAGATGAGTTTATCCGGGCCCTTAAGCATCCGTCAACACTACAAATCAGGTCGTCCCTCACACCGGGTTGTGACCAGATAGTCGTGATTTTGCTCCTCCCATATTTACAACACTCAGCTTTAAGGAATCCAGTGGTCTTCGTCTTCCATACATCCATACCGCTTGCTTATTATGGCCTGCAGTTCCTCCATATCTATTGGTCTTCCTTCCTCCAAGATGTCATTAGGTGAAAATTCCTCCCTATTGTCTATCTACGCCACATTCTGTTTTTCTTCCTCTCTTGATGTCCACTCCCACAGGAATTGCCTCGATGGTTCACCGGCCTACTCTTCCACTGTGTTTACTGTAATTGCTCGAGACAACCAATCGGCTACCACATTTTCTTTTCCTGGTTTGTATATTATTTCCATTATTATACTGTGAGAGGAGCTTCTTCTAACGTGTAATCCTAGCCGAAGACTCCTTAACTTTCCTTCAATGTTCCTCTACAGGTCGCGCAGTAACATGCTGGAATCTTCTCTTACCCACAAAAGACTCCAGCGCTTATTAAACTCGTACCATTATAAGGTAACACTCGCCTTCTTTGGCGTTTCTTGCTAAGAATATAAAATAGATAATCTGTAGGAAAACCAGATATATTCCTAATATAAATGTAATTCTTTTTAGTGTCCCAACATAATTATGAGGGACTATGTTTTAGAAATGAATTAATAAAGAAGGAATTTCGAAGGTTTGATTTGATATACCTTCTGCAAACGCTACAGGAATGATAATTTAACTCTGGAAGCTAAATAACCAAATTAGTATAAATTAACTGAAAATATTTTCAACAAAGCTTCCAGAAAACAATTTAAATGATGGAGGTTACTTCTGTCTCAAGGTTATATAGAGGTATTATTAACAGCGAGAATTATCCAGCAAATTTAATATTGAATAATTAGTAGCTGCTTACACTTGATCTCTCCTGGAATTCTTTCCCCCGTAATTTTCCCATTATTATTCCATTTTCGGGTTTATTAAATCCCATTCGTTTTAGACTTGAGTACAGCATTAAAAAAATACTCATTTCGTTTTATTTTTTGCAAAATACATTGGTAACAATTTATACATAATTATACACATCTATACATTACATAACTCAATAAAAGAACTAAATTGACATTGTTAGTAGACCGTTTAAAACGAAGAATTTCTTCAACTAATAATTAAAGGTGAATTATAAAATAATAAATGTGGGATTGTTTAGTTTTAACCGAAACGTAATTGTTCATTCTAGCAGATTGTGAGCCGGTTTTATTAGTATTTATTTAGTGTTATGAAGGCCAAGAGGTCAAGAGGTCAACTAAGGGACAACAATGAGTGGCAAGAGACCACCTGGGAGTCCTAAAACTAGATGGACAGACAGAATCAATAAACATGTGAAAGAGCTTTGAAATTGGAAAACAGTAGCCGAAGATAGTGGACAAAGTTGTTTCGGCCTGGATGGTTGTTGTAGGCGTGGAGAAGTCTGATTCGGGCGGACAAAGATCGACAAAGTCTAT
>NW_027108282.1:48360-61256 GCF_000696795.3 Halyomorpha halys | reverse complement strand
TTTAAAAAAAAATTGTAAATCTGATTTTTTTTTATTAACCTAATTCTTATATATTTCTGTAGCGATTATTTCTTTTAGATTTAGTTGTATGTAAAATAAGTTGTCACTTAAATATAGTTGTTTTAATAACTGATCTTCAAGATCCACAAAAGTATGTATCATTAACAGTCAAGAAAATATTTATCAACAAATACATACACAATTGATATTAGAGAAACAATAAACGGGGATAAAATGGGAGTTTATAAATAAGTGAAACAGTAAGAGGGAATTCCCACAAGAACTTGAATGAAAAAGTATCAAAATGCACATAGAAAAAGTGCCGGATTATTTGAAAAACTGGAAGCTCTGGTCACAAGAAAGTGGAGCACAGCCGATTTTCGAAGTTTTCTATTACCTTGTTGCAACCGGAAGCTAGTGATGACCAAATGCGGTAATCGCAAAAGTACAAGAGCCCCTGGGAAAAAAAGGCAGTTATTTCACCCAAACTTTCGAATTCATTAGTGTAAACTACTTATAGTTGGGAGTCAAAATTAACAATCTTTTTCAGGGAAGTTTGAAATTGGTGGCCGTTCCAAAAATTAACAAAAACTCATAAAATGCAGTCATTTCATACCTCTTGGTTTTTCACTCATCTGAAACTAGGGTTAGTACTGACAAGATAAACCTGTCTGCCAAGCTTGTGCTGTACCGCACGTTGTGTAGACGCGTTCCAAAATTCAAGGTTGGAAATTAGAAATTCTATTATGCTACGTCCTGAAATCCTGGATGGCATCGACACAATGATTCGCAGAAGTGTTTAAGCCATTATAGGGCTCCCTGCGAACACCTTCACGGCGATGTTGTATGCTCCGAGGAGGTACAGAGGTCTAGGCTTGATCCGCTGCCAATGGGAGGCTCCCCTTCAACACTGGTCCATTGCTCAGCGGCTGTCAAATGTACTCGATGCTCGGTTCCAGTGCACTTTCGATTGTTCAGCCGAGATTGCTGAATGTGCGGATAGATTGGGCGTTGATCAGGGTCATCGGAGTGTTTAAGCTCTTCGACAGTCGCTACGTGAAAGTGCGTTCAGCTAATTGCAGGTGGTAGGGCATTGGAGTACGCCATTTCAAAGAGACCCCGAGAGCAAATAAGTTTATATACGATAAACAAATACTTCCGGGCTCTGAATGGCCCAATGCCCTGAAATTAAATATAAATTATGCACCCCTACGTGGAGTCCCAGGTGTCAGCGGACAGGATAGAGAAGTGGGGTCCCTCTGGGGAAATGCCCCAACAACTTCCTCCTCATAACACGCCGATATCATTGAGTGAAATACAAGTTAATGAAGCTCCTAAAAGAAAGAGATTTTGCCTGCTTTGACGAGGTCTACTGTGTAGATACGGATGGATCCACAAGATATGCGGATATAGTTGCTTTTCCTAAGAAGGGGAAGTCGGCAATCATTCTGGATCCCACCGTGTGATATGAAAATAACGACCTTGACCAGGCAAATAAGGTACATAGGGAAAAGAAGGAAATCTACGATAAATGTATCCCTTTCCTCAAGGAGAAGTTCCGTGAGGGCTTAGGAGAACGAGACTTCAACGTGAGAGCCCTCTGGTTCGGAGCCCGTGGAACTATTCCCAGCACAACTAGGAGCTTCATGGAGGAGCTCGGGGTCGATGTCCAGGACGTGGTTAGGATGACAGAGAATATAATACTTGACTCCCTGGGTATCATCCACCACCACATGCATGGAAATTAATGAGTGCGGGAGTTATCCAGAGGAGGGATGGCTTCCATGCATCGCATATCTTATTTGTTGTTTTATTTATTTACTACTTTGTTATATTTGATATTCTAATATTTGTTATATAGGGGAATTTGTTGATAAAATGAAATAAGGGTTGTATGGAGGGGAAAGAAAAAAAAAGAATAAATTGAAAAGCTTGTATTTAGTTTGTAGACTGATATTAAGTGTAAAAGAATACTGTGGAAAAAAAAAATGTTATCTTTCTATTATATTGTATCATGTCAAAAAATGTAATTTGTATATGTCCGATCACGGATTGATCAGCATGCTGTGTAATGTAGCAACCCGATGTATTTGGGAAGCAAGAATGAATAAATTTCTTTCTCTCCCTGGTACTAGTTCAGCCCACACGAGTATCAAGCTTTTAGTTTTTTTTCTACCTCCTAGTTTATTATTTATTAAAACAAATACACTTATATACATATCACTTAAGACTAAGAGAAACCATCTTTTACTTTGTTCTATCATTGAAATCTCCATAATAGAGTCTTAATAGACCTAGTAACAGACTCTTGTATATAAGCATGTTACATGTTATATCGTTTTAACATAGTAAAAGAAGGAAATGTTTCTCCATTTAACATGTTCGAATTTTCACTGCTCGTGATAATTTTTATCGATTCGAATTTTATTGAATGCTTAGCTCATTCACATTCTTACTATATTTACTAACTTTTTTATTATTTACTGTTTGAAAGAGTGTTGAAAGATTTCATGAATAATTAAACCTCAAATGCGTGCGTAACGTCTAAAACAGGTAGTATTTATACTCAGAGGTGAATTGAGTGCTGCTACCTTTTAAAATAGTGAACGAGTAATTAGTGATCGTTTGACATTGTGGTGAGTTTTATATCAATCTAAAGTGGTTCATTCATATTCTAATTTCAATAAGTGTTAATTACTGATCTATGAATTTCAAACATTAACTGATTTAATAAATAGTAATAAAATAACTAGTTTATGATTATCTTTATTAGATATAATTTTTCAATACTTTAACACAGAGGTGTCTTTTGCACGAAACTATACCCGTTCTACTATAACCTAGTATATATATCTATAACCTTCAAAATATATCTCCTGTCTATTATATATGCATTCTCTTGTGATTGGGTGTGATCATCATGGGATGCCTCTCGATGGTTCCGGTGATAACTCAGTTAATTTATATATATATAATACAGATGCATAACAGATGAATCGGAATATCGTAATGAGTCCGGAATCAGGAAGGAACAGTTCGCTTACATTTCTACTCATCATTGCGAGCCTATTAGTAAGCCCAGGGGAAGCAAAGGTTAAGGTAAGAAATACCAAGAGATTATTTAATACTGAATATTATTTCCATCAACCCGCAGAGGTACAAAATAATGGTAAAAATAGAGATAAATCATTGACGGATAGTTAGTAAAAAATAAAAAATTATTTAGTAATTAAAATTGTTATCAACTGATATCAACTCGTGTCAAATGAGTTGGTTAAGAAACCAATGCGGTTAAGTCAAGAAAACATAAATTGAGAAATTTTTTGATCGATTAATTTTTAAAATTCTTGGTTTATTAATTTGATTAAAAAAGGATATAAAGTATTTTTTCTAAGTTTAAGCTGTACAAAACAAATATGATATATAATGTATATTGCTATATATCGAGATTTTGGCAATTCCCACAACAACAATATATCGTTAAATAATTTAGCCACATCTCCACCGATACCTATATATTTTCTTTCTTTGTATTTTATCTTATTTGAGCTTGCGTGTCTCATTTCGTGCCCCTATTATCCTTTTTTTTAAATCTACAGTTGTGACACTGACGGAAACCCGGGATCTCTCAGATTGTGTGGGACAGACGTAAGGAACTGTATTTTTTCCCGGTCTTTCTTGAAGCGCTTATTCAAGTCCTTAGTGCCAGAAATTCCTCCGGCAGCGACAATGGTCGAATCACAAGAGCAGGGGCTTCCGCCACTACCGACAACGACCTTGGCGTCAGCACATGCGACCACCCTGGAATGGATTAAGGTTCGCACCGGGACAGCACAGGAATTGAGGAAAATCACCAGGGAAGTAGGTGAGCTAAATCATTTTATAAAAGGTGGAGATCACCTGATAGCAAGAATAGCGGCAAAAGAAGGGGAAAACCTGTTTAGCGGGGCGGACACTAGTTCGTTAAGATCAGCAGTGATTTTTCGAATAAAGCGAAACATCCTGAATCATATCCAGGGCAATCAGGAATTCTAAAAGTGCAGTTAGCCAGGGAGACAGGGAAACGAGAGGGCTTCTAAAAGTGCAGTTAGCCAGGGAGACAGGGAAACGAGAGGGCTTCTAAAAGTGCAGTTAGCCAGGGAGACAGGGAAACGAGAGGGCTTGCCCAGAGATCGCACTTTCATGGACTGTGCGCAAGAAATGATGGACGCCAGCGCAAGAGAAGAGGAAGCTAGGATGGAAGTCAAGGAGGCCGGCTGGACAAGGGTCTCGTACAGTCGACCGAAAGCTGCACTAAGCTCGTGGAGAAGAAGAGAGTTCCGAGATAGCGGAAGGGAAAGGAGCGGGACCGGAGAAAGGTGACCTAACCAAGGCAGCAGGCCGAAGAGTAGCTTGAGGAGAGAGGACCGGAGATGCCATGGCTGCGGCAGGACCGGGCACCTGGTGGCACAGTGCCCTCGTACAAAATGCTATGAGCTTGGGAATGGAGGGCATATTGCGAGGCATTGTCCATATATTTTCAGGCGGAGGAATACGAACCAGGGCGAACCAATGCAGGTGAACGCCCAGAGAGTGGGGAGAAGAAGAATTTCAAGGAGATCATATGAATCGGAGACAGAGTCGGCCGAAACATTGAAGACATTGGAGACAGAGTTGGAGGGAGGTGAAAAAGGTTTCGAAAAGGTAAGAAGAGAAGGGAGGCGAGCGGAAGACGAAGGTAGAGGACAGGAAGAGATCTGAGGTGTGTGCCAGGGGAGAGGCAACCGCATGTTGATGAGTTGTATCGTTAAAGGAAAGCGTGGCGGTCTGCCTGTCATCTGCGTGGGAGGAGTGCCGTGCCTTGTCGACACAGGGATTTCAAATACCATCTTGTGCAGTGGAGTGTTGGAGAGGCTGAGTGAAGGAGAGGAGACACCACAGGTAAAGTGTAAATTAATCACCCTGGGTGGGCCCTGTAGCGTCGAAGGGGAGGCAAGTATGGGGTTGAGAAAGCTCTACGGGAGATAGACCGTCCGAGATGGAGGAAATGGGCGAGATTGTAAATGACAAAAAGTTACAGATAATATGGAAAACGAGGACTTCCGGCCTTATGAAGGTGGAATACACCAAGTATGGGCAAACCTCGATTAACACCATATGGTCACAACCAGGGGCGAGAGAGGATCAAATATTTCGGACGCTAATAGATGCATCGAAGGCTGGAAAAACGCATTATCTCTACGTAGAGAGTGAGGTCATATGGTAGAAGATCAAACGGCTGTGGAGACTTAAGCAAGTAGGGATTGATAGGACGTTTATCCGCTGCACGATGATAGTGGAGACTGTGCGAGATGGAGAACGGCAAAAGTTACTGCTCACCACCAAGGAAAAACCAATCATCGCGGTGTGAGCGAGACGTTACAAGCACTCAAGCGTTGTTATTTTGGGTGGGGGATGAAGAAGGCGGTCCAGGAGGTTATAGGAGGTTGTGATATATGCCTGAGCACGAAATACGACCGCCACCCACCGAAGCCAGTGCAAGAAGAAACAACGACGGCATTGGAACCACTGAGTGACATCCAGATCCACTCATTTACATGGAAAGGGTTCAAGTGGATAACGGTCATTGACCTCTTTAGTAAGGTAGCTATGGCACATCAGGTTCAGGATAGGTCAGCTGAAGCGGTAATAGTTGCGCTTAGAACACGGTTTCAATTTTATGGGATCCCAAGGAGAATTTCTTCCGACGGGAGTCGAGAATTCGATAATGCCACAATCATGGGAGAGATGAAGATTTTAGAGGTAGATTGGCATATTAACACCACAGGTCATCCTAAAAGTAGAGGGGGTATAGAAAGACTGTATAGGACTCTGAGTGATCATTTGCGGGTATATCATGTGGACAAAGGACTGGAGCCGGATGAGGCAATGGTAAGGGCGGTAGCTCCATCATTACCACTACGGGATTTTCACCTTTCGAAGTTCTCTTTGGTTTGCACGGGAGGCGTAGGAACTTTATGGACACGGCGGAGGCGGATGGGGAAATCGTAAACCATGGGATGATCATGCGAAAGTTGTGGGAAAAAGCGAGAGGGCGGATAGAGAGGTAGAAACGTCGGCTCTACAAGGGAGGTGGTAAGGATAAGGAAACGCCCAAATCCTATCGACCAATATGCCTCCTCGCAGTAGCTAGTAAGGTCCTGGAGCACATGATCGTCCACAGCCTTAGACCAATCTTAAGTGCTGCAAGTCACCCACGGCAGTTCGGTTCGACCCGTGGCAAGGGAACTACGGATGCGCTGCTGAGAGTGCGTAGGAATGTGGTGGAGAGGGCGGAGAAATATGTTTTATTGATAATGTTTGACATCTCTTCCACCTTCAACAGCGTTTGGTGGCCCCGTGTACTCCAACGGTTGCAAGAGCTGGATACCCACAGTAATCTATATTCTCTCGTAGGTAGTTACTTCAATAACAGGAGTGTCAGGATCAGGGGTAACTACTACGAGGTCGAGAGAAAAATCGAAAGAGGATATCCGCAGGGTTCGGTTCTAGGACCAGCTCTGTGGAAGCTAGTATTCGATGAGTTGCTGGGGGAACTAGTGGACAAGGGGTTCCTAGCCACGGCTTATGTAGACGACCTGGCAGTCATCGTGGCCAAGAACAGCAGATTCAGACTAAAGACAGAAGCGGAGAGGTGTGCCGGTCTCGTAGGATAGTGGTGCGTGAAGAGGAAGTTGAGTATGGCAGCAGCCAAGACTAAGGCCATTCTCATAAGAGGCTCCACGGACTGGGCTCATCCTATCACCCTGGATATCCAAGGAGAGAGGGTGAGACCGGGTGAGGAGGTGACATATCTTGGTGTGGGGATAAGAAGAAGATTCGATGCCACTTCTCACCTGGTGTATCTAAAGGACAGGGTGACCCTGTCACTCAATGGATTAAGCAGGATAGGAGGTGCATTTTGGGGCCTCAGATACCCTGCAACGATGACCATAAAAATGTTATATTATAAATTTGATATGTATTATTAAACATAATACATTACAAGGATGGATATGAGATAATATAGTATATTTAGTCTTTTGTAGAATAAAGACAGTTTTGGTTCTAAAACGCCCTAAACGTGAAATTGCTGACAGATTCTCCTTCTGTGAAGTAAGTCCCTTTTATATGAAGTCCAATGATTAGACGCATTGCACTGTGTGAGGCAATGCGAAATCTCATTGTACTTAGATATCATTTTATCTATAGTTTTATCCTTTATTTCTCATGGTAGATTGAGCTAATGTAATGTGCAAAACTGTAGTTTATGACACTTATCTTTGTAGGAATAGTCATGATATTCACAAAAATAAATACATGACATTTTGATGCCTGCATGTTCGGGCATAAATCATACTCAAATGCAAATGTAATAAAACCTATTAATTACACTTCTGCGAATATAAACTACTTTTATAGTACATTATATTAACTTTAAATAGAGTGATGACAGACATCTGTACGTCTAATTGTTCCTATGATATAGTTTTTCATTAAACAAATATTTTATCCGAATAAATATATGAAGATGGTCAGGGTTGCGGTCAGTGAAGAACAAATAGTTTTTACCTATTTAATGTCCGACGAAAAAAAACAAAAAAAAAAATAAAACAGAAAAGTAGATGTGGGAACACAAAATGTAAACACTAATGGACGAAAAATGAAGAAGAAAGTAGAGATTAAATAAACGTCGTGAAAGAATAAATATAAATAAAAATGATAAAAAATGAGCAAAGAACAGAGGTGGTTCTAGCTATACAGGTTCTACTTTCTTATTCATTTTCCGATAAAAAATAAACTTGAATAAACAATGATAAGAATAAAAATTTACGTTACAATAGTAAAAATAACGATTTTAAAAATACGTCTAATATACAGTTAAAAAAAACAAAAAAAAAGAAACAGAAAAGTAGATGTGGGAACACAAAATTTAAACACTAACGGACGGAAAATGAAATAAATATTAAATAAACGTCGTGAAAGAATAAATATAAATACAAATAATAATGATGATATTAAATGATATGTGTTTCTGTTTTTTTTTATTTTATTTTTTTTGGTAAGTTATTTTTTTTGTTTTATATACGTCTCCTGTACTTTTTTAACTGTATATTTCATATATTTTTTTAATCTTTATTCTTACCATTGTTTATTCAAGTTTATTTTTTATCGGGAAATGAAGAAGAAAGTGGTACCTTTACAGCTAGAGGTGGTCCTGTTCTTTGCTCAATTATTATCATTTAATGTCATCATTACTATTTTTATTCATATTTATTCTTTCAACACGTTTATTTAATCTCTACTTTCTTCTTCATATTCAGTCTGTTAGAGTTTAAAATTTGTGTACCTCCATCTATTTTTTTTGTATATACATCTCCTGTACTTAATTTTTAACTGTATATTATACGTATTTTTCAAAATTTGATTCTTACCATTGTTACATAATTTTTTTTATTCTTATCATTATTTATTCAAGTTTATTTTATATTAATACTATTTTATATCTTCCTTAATTTTATTTATATATATCTTCTTATCACTTAATTTTTACATAATCTTTATTCTACCTTCATTCACCTTATTGTTTTAATGTATTCTTAGTTGTTTTTTTTTGTATCTTATTAGCCCTGATGAAGCCCTACAAAGTGGGGTGAAACGTCGGACATTAAATAGTTAAAAACTATTTGTTCTTTTTTTTACTGCAACCATTTTATGTACTACGGATGCAAGTGAATACGCGTTGGGGGCGGTACTGTCGCAGGATTGCGAAGGTGGAGAGCGACCGGAGGCGTACGCTAGCAGGTGGTTAACAGATGCTGAGACAAGGTACAGCGCACTTGAGCGAGAACTGTTAGGCATTGTGTGGGCGGTAGAAAATTTTCTCCCCTATGTTTTCGGAAGGATATTCCGGGTACATACAGATCACAGGCAGTCGTTTTACGGTCAACTACATATATAAACTTTTGTCCGAACAATTTGAAATCAACTTGTTGAGGATTATTTTTGGCAAATAGCATTAAACCCTACATCATAAGGTTTAACATCACCAAATACATTATACTTTCTCCAACCAAGATAAACGTCATGAACTCTTTAATAGAACATCAAACTAGCTTTAATTTAATTCCTAATAGACATCAGTACGTCTAATGATTTCTGAGATAAAATTTACTAACTACTGATTTATCATTAGTTTGATTATGTTCATCCTTTTGTTTATATATATATTTTTATACCAGATCGACCTGGTGGGCCTTACATAGTTGATATAACTTATATTATATATGTATATTTTAACAGTCGATTATGAGGGGGTATAGTCATACAAATGACACCACTAACTATAAAATGTTCTTATTAAAAGAAAAGAAAAAAGAAAATAAATAGAAAAAAATAATACTTTTTAATAAAAGAGGAAAGTAAAATTAATAACAAAAAATAATGATATTGGTACACTTAAATAAAATAAACAATTGTCTTCTAATAGTAAAAAGAAACAAGTTAATTTAATAAAGGGAAGAGAGAAGAAATAAGAGAAAAATAAAATAAAATAACAATAATAATGAATAAATGAAATGAATAATAATAATAAGTAAATGCAGGTAGTGTGACTATGAATTAATTTTATATTTATTAAAATTTATAAAAAAATGTCCTGCAGCAGTCTGGACTTCAGTCTTCGGGTTGAGGTTGGGTTTCCCAGGTTGTAGGTCACTGCTCCTTTAACTGTCGGACATTGGGGGTGGAACTTCATGAATCGTTTTTTTATATGATCCTCTATTGACTCCATTTGTAATTCGCGATGCAATTGGCTATTTCTTATGAACCAAGGAGCATTAAATGCAATTCTTAGGACTTTGTTTTGAAAAGATTGTAGTTTTTTTCGTTTTCGTGAGGGATGCCGCTCCCCAGACTTCACAGCCGTACATCAGCAGTGCCCTAAGAATTGTTTTAAATATAAGAACAGTGGTTTCTGGTTTTAGTTTGGAATTTCTGTTTAGGATAGGATATAGCATTGCTAACCTCGCATAAGTTTGAGTTGAATAATAAAACTGTATCACTACAACCCATGAAAGGTCAGTGGTTCTGTACTTTGTAAGGAAGTACTGTTACGAGACATACAGTCGTATACAGAGTAGACTGGGTCTGAATCAGGCTCGATCGCCTGGTTTTTTTCCCAATTAAGTGTATCCACTTTTTGATGCTGGGCGAACCCCAGAAGGGTCTCGGACGCATAGGCTTGACTCACGATTACAATTCTTATTTTTTTTTTTAAGTATATTATTAAATATTTTGATTTACCTAACTCTCAGGAAAAAAGAGAGATAATTTCCATAATAGCAAAACTGAGATCGCCTTCATTCCTTGCGATAAATTTCCTACAATTTTTTGATTGCATAAACTGTAATGTTTGTTTATGAAATGAAATGAAAAAAAATAATTTTATTCTGGTACATATGTCCCCTAAGAATAAATACATGGTTCATATATTAAGATTTTTATCTGGCATGCATTTACTAACTTTCAGATAGTAGAATGAAATTACATTGGTATATTGGCTTTACTACTGTTTATAATGTTAATGAATATATGCCTATTTATTTGATTACAATGATGTGGAGGTTATTAAATAAGTGGAGGAATAGGTGTTGTTTAAAGGAAAGAATGGATAAGGACTGGCAAATAGAGATGGGAAGAGAATTACAGAAGGAGGATGCCCGTATGACTAAGGATTTGCTAAAGAATGCGGTTCTATAGGAGGGCTTACATAAATCAATCGGTTGGGATCTGGTGTTTAATGAGTGAATGGATGAACGAAGAGTGAGGAGATCTAGGATATAGGTAGGTTTTTTGATTTTAAGCACTTGGAATAGGAAAACACCAAGGAGGTATTGCCTTCGGGAGGTTGGATAGACCCACTTCAACTCGGTATACCAGCGGGAGACTTGAGAGCGCCAAGGGAGGAACCCGAAGATAAATCTTACAAAGCAATTCATGAGTCTCTTCAGTCTCAACTCTAGTCCTGCAGATAGCCCTCTATTCACCAAGGATCCGTAGTCGAAGTGGGGGGAAGACGAGAGGGGATACTAGGAGCTGACGGGTGTTCTGAAGAATGGAATTACGGAACTGTTTGAGTACAGTTATGATTTGCGTGTGATTTGGGAAATGTGGTTATTCCAGGAGAGGTCAAAGGTGACACCAAGGTTTTTTATTGTAGGATAGAAGGGAATCGGTTGGCTGTTGAGGAAGAAACGACTATGGTGTGTTCAATACATATTTTATATAAATAAATATTATGAAATCACTGAAACGTGTATTATTATTATTCTAGAGATGTAACAAATGAAGTGAAATTAATTTGTCATTTTCAGATGAAGAAGTACATCTGGCTGCAAGAGCTTCAACCTTGCAATGAAGAGCCCGGCCTGGCATTTCTAAATGGTTCCTTCAAATATGAAGGGCAGGGACAATACACTATAGACTTAGATGGGTATGCACCTCGAAAAATCTATCGTTCATACGTGAGTTAATTAAATTTACACATTTTTAATGACCAACAATATAAAATAAAATATAAAGATAATGCGTTATGTATATTGTCCGGGTAGCAGTTAAAAATTGGTGGAAACTTAAATAGCAATGGAAGAATTTTTTTTTAATTCAGCAACTTCACCAACGTTACAGGTCTCTTTCAAGCTTTTTTTTTTCCTACGCCACAGGAAGTGGGCTATTACGCCATTTTCCCTCTCGCAGCCCAATACAATTTTACTCGTCCTCTTAGTTGGTCAGCATCTCGCTCAACATCCTCCAGACCAACACACGCCAAAAGATGGTCTCCATCCATGTCCCCCATGTTGCATAGAGGACATTTCGGGGAATCTACGATGCCAATTCGATGGAGGTGTTTTTGGAGCAGATCATGTCCTGTCACTAGCCGAAAACAGGCCACTCTCTCAGCTCTGCTAAGATTGCCGGGGATTCTTTTTCCCTTATCCAGTAGGCTCTCCCACTTCTTTCCTTCCGCTTGAACTTTGTGTCTAGCACTTGTTCTGTACTTATAATAAGAGCTTATAAGTGATTTCACTGTTCTGTAGGAAAGTGGTAGAACAGGCTGGTTCTCTGCACAACCAAGTTTAGCCAACTTGTCAGCTTGCTCATTACCATCTATGCCAACATGGCCTGGTATCCACTGCTGGGCTATAGCCCTTTCTCTTTTCTTCATGATAGCAGCCATGTTTCTGCACTTTTCTTTCAGAGCTGAGTAAAACAAAATACATAACACTATAGAATACGGTAAGAATTAAAATAACTCTTATTATAAGTGATATGAAAATGAACAGACTAAATTTAAAATAGATTGGAGGAAGATAGTCCAGGTGGCGGTCAATAAAGGAATCAAAATAGTAATAGAAAACAATTTATTGCTAACCAAAGTTTCGCTCCACTTTGCAGGGCTTCGTCAGGGGGCGTCTGAATGAAAGAACCAGATACAAACATTTTAGAGTTAACAGAACATTAAAATAAAAACATGGAACAAAGATTAACTAAGTTCCCGCTAGTGATACAGCAGTTTAACATATTATAACAAAGATTAACTAAGTTCTTGCTGGTAATACAACAGTGTATAATTACAAAGCTCAAAAAGCATGAATGCAATTGAGGGAAATGGTTTTTGTTTCTGCGATTCCAACTTCCTTTTTTCCTCATTTAGTTATTTATTAAATTCAATAATATTTATTATTTACCTATTGTTTATTATTACTCATTGTGTTCATCCAAGTACGGAATAGTACAACCAGGGTTCAACCTATCCTCAAGCTCGAATTTCTCTCATTTGTGGGTAGTAGTTGGGGGTGACGGTTTAATTCGAAAAC
>NW_027108282.1:43795-47255 GCF_000696795.3 Halyomorpha halys | reverse complement strand
TATGTTGTTAGGACTGTGTTAGGGTTGGTTGGGGTATCAGCTGTATAAACTGTATAAAGAATGGGACCTAAGATACTACCTTGAGGAACACCGGCGGACTGAGAAAAGAGAGATGGGTAGGCTAGGTTATGATTTACTTTAAAGGTTCTATCTGTGAGGTAGGAGCGGATTTTAAGGAAATATGTTGGGGGTAGGAATTGACGAAGTTTATAGAGCAGACCTGGATGCCAGACTCGATCAAAAGCTTTTTAATAATAATAAAATATAAATCGCTACAATCAAACTCAATAAAATCCAAGTTAAACTTTAAGGTAGAAATAAAAAAAGGATTATAAGAGAAGATTAAAACAATCATATACAATTTTTGAATATGAAAAAGTATTTAAATCTAAATGCATGCAATAAGTTGCCTAGGATAGAGCATCGTCATGATTCATTTATCGCCACACCGTACTTGGTCTCATATTGGATGATTTACAGTTGACCCCATGTAATATATCATAGGAAAACAGTCTGGGAAGTCATATTTTTTACTACGCATTATATCACTATTAAATAATTTATTTTCACATTCAAAATTCTATCACTCATTTCTTTATTTCTGATATATTTATTATCTATCCATTTTTATTTATATATTTTTTATCCATTATAAACTCTCTAACCACTCAAATTCCCTAGTTTCTAATCTTACATCCTCTTCCATTCCTGCCAATCCTCCGAGGTGCCTGAAAAGAAGATGGTCACGAGGCCAGCTAATGTAAAATGTCATTAGAGTGCTACTAATGGGTAGTTTCTCTACACGCCTGTGTCACTCCAATTTAACTTAGGTCAGATTTACTAAATGTATAATGTACAGTTGTAAATAGCAATAAATAAATATTTTTAAAAAAATATTTTTTATCTTACTATGTTCCTCTTTTATTTGTTTATATAACTTCTTATCATCTATCAATTTATATTCTAATTTCTGTATCATATTTACAATTTTTGTATCTTGTTTCCAGATTAAGCTCTGCGAAGTGGGGTGAAACGTTGGTCAGAAATAAATAGTTAATTTTTAATTTTTTTTTTTTTGTACTTTTCTCGACCACTACACGGACTATCTTCCTACGCCTACATTTTCCTTCTAATTAAATCATTTCTCTGTTTTACTTCCACATTTTTTATTATTAATTATTAATAATAATATTAAATATTATTATTTTTAATTATCAATGTATTTCTTACTATTTTGATTGTACATTCTTAATTTTAATTGTTAATTAATATTTTTAATCTATTTACTTTAAACTTCATTCAATTTTTATTTTAGTTCAATTTCATATCATCTCATTTTTTTTTACCATATTTCACGTTTTGAATCTTTTTCTATTCAGCCTTCAAGAAGTCATGAAACGTTAGTTTCAAATGAAAAATTTCTTTGCAATATGATTTGTGACCGCTACTCAGACTATATTTATTAAATTATGCAGGTCAACTATGTAAATAGCATTTGGCTGTTCATAAATATCAGAATGTGCCTACACCATTTTTTCTTCATGTATTCTTTTCGTATTACTTTTAAAATGTTAGTACGAATTTCACTCATCCATTAAATAGGAAACGAAAATGTTATTTTACATTATTAATCAAACATACTAAAGCAATCATTAACTACTAAAATCCTTGGTATATATTTATACTTCTAATAATTGTACATATACATTATATGTATAATACGTAAAAGGGAACTTCTTGGAAAAGAGGCAAACATGAATTTCGATTCTTAAACTCATAATGGAGCTTTAAAAAAGTTAAAAAAAAAAAAAAAAAAAAAAAGAGGTATCTGAACTTGTGGTCTTCCTCTCCATCTTTTATGTTCCCTTGGTATCCATTCTGTAAAAATTTTGATCCATCTTCTTGTTCAAGTTGGGCTACATAATCAGCTCACCTCCATTTCAGTTGATATGTTTCCTTTGGTATACTTCCTTTGGTATATCTTAATTGTTGATGCAGTCTTTTCTTTTAATACCCATCATAGTTCTTGAAAACTGCAGTTATATCCTCGCCAATTTTCTCATAATTATTTTCTGTTGGCGTAAAAACTACCGAATAAAACCATGTATATGAAGCATGCCTTCAACCGAATTGCCAGACACACTTCACTTTTGGTTGGCTGGTTGGGTTTGGGTGGACTGTATAATTGAAAAAATGAGATATAATTAAATGAAATAAAATTCTATTGTTTATGTTACAAGTGGTGTAGGGGGTGACCGAAATAAAACATTAATGATTAGATGGTTAGCAAATTTTGAAATGACTGGGCTTTTTATATAAATTTACGGTGGTTGATGACGATGTGGATGTTAACTATTGCTGGATGGACTTACTCTATGGTTCTTTCTTCCCTCCACATTCTCAGGCCTCTCTCCCCATTGTTTCTGAGAACTCCAGGAGTTCTACTCACTCATGCTAGATTCCTGATGGGAGACAAAAAGAAAGAATGGATTGCTTCTACCAGAAGACAAGATGACTCTCTTCTTGTTAATCTGGGTTGCTTCTCTTGCCATCGGGAGCGCTGGAGGAGGCAAGCAGTTGTTGCTGTTGGCCACATGTGCGCTAGTATTGCTTATATTATGGCAGTCCCTCAATTCAACCTTTCGGTTGCCGTAGGTTAACTGAAACAGCATGTTTTTAATACATTTGCCTTTAATCCTGAAAGTCGTCGACTTTTAAAAATGGACTGAAGCCACCTTGTTCATAAGGATGATTTCCATAAATAGCTGGGTTTTATATTTAAATCATGGGTTTATGATTATTTTATTCCATTTTAGGTCCTTTACATCTTTTGTTTTATTTATTTTTAGGATAATGTTAAACACGTTCCCAGCAAAAGTTGCCGATTATAAAGCCATTCTATCCTCCCATTCCGATCCTGTACCAGCCTCATCCAATCTCCAAATACTCCAACAGCTCACCCCGATTTCAATGGTGGATAAAAGTTAATTAATTAGAATTAACTTATGTAACTTTTACCCTCCAACAGAACACTGAACAATGACCTTCATATCCCGTTTTTTCTTGACCTCATGCCAACCAAATTCTCAACATTTCATTTAAATCTTTTTAATCATCCTAATCCTTTGGTAGAATCCTTTTCCAGTTCCACCCATCCCTGCAACTCACCTCAAAGATTGAAGCGGCAGTGGCCAAGAGACTTATTGTCAAATATAAATGGCCAAATGGAGTTTTAGAAGTGGTCAGACGCTCCACTTAAGTTGAGTGTTTGCGGCTCTAGCTCATTACCAGTGACATGGAGAGAGGGATGCGCTGAGATCTCAAAGAGCTCTGCTCTACCTCTCATATTCGGGGGATAGAGTGGGCTCAGGGATGTAAATATGGTATATAAGAGTGCATATGCGACTGGTGATTATTTTATTTATTATTATTATCATTATTTATTATATTTAATTATTTA
>NW_027108282.1:39966-43683 GCF_000696795.3 Halyomorpha halys | reverse complement strand
TACAATTTTTGTATCTTGTTTCCAGATTAAGCTCTGCGAAGTGGGGTGAAACGTTGGTCAGAAATAAATAGTTAATTTTTAATTTTTTTTTTTTTTGTACTTTTCTCGACCAGCTTATTCTATTTATTGATATTCTAAATATAAATTTATCACAACGATGCTAATAATAACCTAGTGTTTCTACTTACATAATTTCTTCTTACACAGCTCTTCGTGGAAATAAAGAAATGCCCGACGAGATGGAAAAGCAATGACTGTGAAGACATAATGTCCTTCCCGTCTGATCAAGATCAATGCAAAAATGGCTACTTTCAGAACTTCTACGATCAGTTCCAGCCTCCGATATCCTGTCCTATATTGGTGAAAAATACCTAATTAACTTTATACTCAGATGTAAGAATATATATAAGTTATAGTCGGAGAGCATATGTTATTAAACATAAAACGTAACTCTCACTGTCATCAACTTTTTTAATATCACTGTGATAACTCTGTAATCTGTTTGTATAACCTAAGTATCGGCTAAAGCAAAATGTTAAAAAAGAGAAGGAATAAGATCTGACACACTTGAACTGCTGTAAAATACTGCCTTTATTGTGTTCAGTACATCTTATTCGATCAGGTGATCTCCTCAGTAAAATGACATTGAAGTAACAGCTGATTAGACCGTAACTCCCACCACCATTTTACGAACAATCCTTGTAAACTAATACTATACATTATAATAACTTTACAAACAGCAAACAAAAACTACTTACAATTAAAAATAAATCCTATACAATCATCATTTAAAAAAAAAACTCATAAGCTTGCTGAAGTAAACTTATTTTACATTCTTTAACCATAGGAATAAAATAAAAAAGGAATAATTCTTTGTACAATAACATGAACAAGTTAAAATGAAAAAAAAAACCAATAAACTAATACTGTACAATATAATAACATAAAGAAAAAAAAAATAAAACAAATTTTTATACACCTGTTATTGTAAAAAAAACAACTCACAAGCTATACATAATTTAAACCTAAGAACATAAAAAAAAAAAAATACAATACATGAACAAGTTAAAATGAAAAAACAAAACAATATTAACAAAAGTTAAAAACAATCTTAAAACAAAAACAATAAATTTACATTTCCTGTAATACAATCCGAATGTGGCAATGAGGACACCCTAACTTTTATTTTGTGATTGCCGAAAGTTTTAACTGCTCAATATGGACAGTTATCCTCTTTCTCGGTTCTCTGAAACTCTCTAATGTAACTACGTTGTGTTCTCTAATGGTTATCTGAATGAAACTCTTGATGTTATCCTCCTGAAGCGGGTTAAACCCATATTGAATGGGCTTAAACCTTCTGTGGGCTGCACGGCTGCTAATGGACTCCGTGAGCCAGTACACTATTAACACTACTGATTTCGCAGCCCGAATCGGAAGACCTCACTTTTTGAATCACTTTTAGGCTTCGGTTATAATAATAACCTACTACTACTAATTGCAAAACTTTCAAAGTTTGCGCTCTATTGGTTGAAAAGAAATACCCTTCCGAAATGCCTCGACGCCCGGTTTCTTCTATGATGATAAATCCTCTTAATGGGGAGTGTTATAAGATCTATATAAGTCACTCACTGGTATGACCAACAAAATCACACAATGATGTTTGACACTGAAAGTCTATTCCGAGCGACATTTTGAAGCTTGATGATCTGATTTTAGGTCACAAAAACGGATGACTTACAAATTCATAGCGTTCCTTAGGAGTCAAAATTAGGGATTTAAAACACCGCCCCAAGAGATGTTGCCTATTACAACTGAGACAAGGTTCCTTGCCGGGGAAAGTGGACTTCGCTTAGGTGGACTTAGGTGGTGACCCGGATAAGTCCGGAGATACATTATCTCTTGGACTGTCATGGCTAGCAAGCAAGGAGGCACCGTACTTCTTCTTGTCCTTAGATGATAAAAAATATATCCTCAGACACAAATACGAAATATTAAAAAAATATGTGTAATTGGATGGTAACACCTTTAAAAAACTTATGTTTGCTAGAAAAAGATAAATAACACAACAGACTAGCCGTCTACGTCTCTTTAACCTATTAACTTGAAAAAATCTTAATCTCAGAAAATTCAGAGTAATAAATGACTCATTAATAGTGGAAATAATTGAAATATATTTATAATATAAATAATTAATTGTTAATAAGCTTTTGATCGAGTCTGGCATCCAGGTCTGCTCTATAAACTTCGTCAATTCCTACCCCCAACATATTTCCTTATAATCCGCTCCTACCTCACTGATAGAACCTTTAAAGTAAATCAAAACCTAGCCTACTCATCTCTCTTTTCTCAGTCCGCTGGTGTTCCTCAAGGTAGTATCTTAGGTCCCATTCTTTATACGGTTTATACAGCTGACATCCCAACCCACCCTAACACAGTCCTAACAACATACGCTGATGACACATGTATACTTTCTGTAAACAACGACCCAACTAATGCATCACAAACACTTCAGGCACACATAACATCTATTGAAGAATGGTGTAAAAACTGGAGAATCAAAATAAATCCTGGCAAATCCCTCCAGATCACCTTTACTCTCCGTCGTAAACCTCTGCCCTCCTGTCCTACAGTATCCTTTCTAAATACACCACTAATGCCTGTTGAACCGATTCGTTACACTAAATTGTCCAAATTTATGAATTTTGACGAACTCTGGCCAGCATAATGAAGGATGTTCGAAGGTCGAACAAGTGACCAGGCAGTCGAGCAACTGTGACGTCAGGATGCAACATATGATTCGCAATGCCTTGATTTTGGCACAATGATTAATAAATTTATCTCATTGAATAATAAATTTACAAAATCGGATGTGTAAATCCGACAAATGCATAATTTATGCTCCAATCCTATACCCAAAATGTTCAATTTCATAAAATAAATCTCCAATGATTTTTTTTTAGAATATTAGCTTCCTATTTCCTAAAAATTTCCTTTCTTATATATAATATTGACGTTTTGGAATTCTCCTGCAAATTGTGAATTTTCTGTATAATGTTTAGCAATATAACAATAAAAAATACATATATTTTCACACTGATTTTTAATTCATATATATAATCTTATACAATAAATTGTATTACATAAAATAAAATTGGTATATATACATATTATCTTATATCGTTTAATTTTAAAAGATTATTTTAAAAAAAAGAGAGAAGATTGCTTACAGAATCTCAACTATCTTTGTCACTTTGCATTCACTCACATCGTATAATACAATACAATGTAAACAATTGACCTAAAATTTGATTTTGAATATTAAAAAAATGTTAACATTGAACGAAATACCAAAAAAAAAAAAAATGCCATGAACATAGTTTAGAGAGAGATTTTTTTAATTTATTTCTATTCTTGTTTTATTTTTATTTTGTAATGACTATTACTGATTTCCGAACAACGTTGAGGTAGATTGTAATAATTATCAATAAATACAATTTAAGTCGTGAGAATAATGTTGAATGATTTTTTTTTTCTATTCTTGGTAGATAAAACTATATCAGAAAATAAGGGTCGTAAATCAAGTGGGTATTGAATATTATCGCTTCCAATTTCTATAAATCTAACCAGCTTATTCTATTTATTGATATTCTAAATATAAATTTATCACAACGATGCTAATAATAACCTAGTGTTTCTACTTACATAATTTCTTCTTAC
>NW_027108282.1:11228-35026 GCF_000696795.3 Halyomorpha halys | reverse complement strand
GGACCCTCATACATTAGAAATCGGAAACGGTAAAAAATAAGCGAATAAAAAAAAAAATCTCATTGGTATTCGATTACACATTTTTCCGAATAATTGTGTATTCGACTATTTTTTGAAAATAAATTAATATTTCAAATATCGTAATACAAAAGTATTTTTATTCGAATAAAAATATATTCGTCTCTCGTCACTTGAATAAAAACTCCGAATATATATTTATTGGTCTCTCGTCAATCGAATTCAAACTCCGAATAAAAATTTATTGGTCTCTCGACAATCGAATAATTTTCGCCCAACTCTGAACCATTTTCCTGATTATCCCCAAAGGTTGAAACACAAAAACTTATTGTAAATAATTATGTTGGAGTTCTGGCCAGAGTCTCCACTCAACTCCTAGCTAAGCGTACTGGTTTTTAATATCATGCAGTTAATAATAAATAATGCAGAATAAAAAGCAATGGGATCTTTCGGATTCCTGCTTTTTCTTCCACAAGTGGGAAGACCAGATCTTTTCAGAGTTCCTAAAGCTTAATAAAAATAGGAGTGATTGTGATTAAGATATTATTATATTTATTGTTAAATTCTTTTTCATTTTCTTTTATATATTTCTTATTTTACTTACATATTTGTAAATATTGTGTGAGTGTGCTCTATGAGTCCTTCTGCCTTTGTTTGGAAATATATTATATAAAGTAATCTTACACAATAAAATCATTTAAACAATTATACAAATTGATAAATATAATTAGTTGCTAATAAAGTTTTCTTCTTTTCAGGGTCGTTATCAAGCCAAAAATATCTTATTCGAACCGGAGAACTATAGGTCTTTTTTCCGTACGCTGTCTGACGAAGAATGGTTGCATGCTCATATAGATCTTTACCAAGACGAAAAGAGAGAAACAAAAAAGGAGGCTTGCATAATGGGCGTAGCATCTTTCAAAATGGTTCGCGTCGAGGTAAAGAACAACGGAAACAGGACGCAGAGAAGACGAACGAATGAGAATAAACATAAACAAGAAGGGATACAATAAAAATTAAAGAGGATAAAATATAATAGATAAATAAAGCAGTACAAAAAAAATACATTTTTCATAATATCGTATATTTATTAAATTATTTCTAACGTAGTGTTAATTGGAAATGAAAAAAGTTATATATATATATGTATATATAGTCGACCGAAAAAGTTTAAATACAAGAAGATGATCAGGGTTGCAGTAAAAAAAAAAGAACAAATAATTTATAACTATTTTAATGTCCAACGTTTCGCCCCACTTTGCAGGGCTTCATCGGGGCTAAAAAGATACAAAAAAAAAAAAGCAGAGAATATTACAACAATAAGGTAATTTAAGCTAGGATAAATATTACGTAAAAATAAAGTGATAAGAAATTACATATAAATAAAAGGAAGGAAGACATAAAATAGTATCAATATAAAGTAAACTTGAATAAACAATAATAAGAATAAAAAATAAGTAACAATGGTAAGAGTATTTTTTTTAAATACGTAAAATATACAGTTAAAAAAGTACAGGAGACGTACATAAAACAAAAAAAATACAAGAAAAAAATAAAGAAATAAATAAAATAATAATAAAAAAAAATAAAAATATAGAAGAAAGTAAGGATTAAATAAACGCCTTGAAAGAATAAATATAAATAAAAATAATAATAATGGTATTAAATGAGCAAAGAACAAATCAGGACCACCTACCTGTTCAAAGCGAACGGTTGAAAAGAAGGCGACAATAAAGCGGAAGCGTGGAGGAGTGGGGAGGAGGTGGCCAGCCGTTTAACGGCTATATTTCTATTTCAAATACGTCGCATATACAGGAAGTAGTGATAAAGATTTGACGAAAAATGAAAAATAATAACAGAAATATGATAATAATAATAACTATAATAATTGTCTAATACGCAGGGAAAGACTCTTGGGAACATATTTACAAGGTGATAAGGGATATATGGATGAAAGAAAAAATGCCAGCTGACTGGGGAGAAGCTATTATAGTCCCTATACATAAGAAAGGGAATAAACTAAAATGCGAAAATTACAGAGGTATAACGCTCCTGCAAACAGTTTACAAGATCTTTTCGGTAGCAATTTGTAGGAGGATGATAGAAAGGAGCGAACAACTGTTGGGCGAGTACCAGAGCGGTTTCCGCCCTGGACGGTCAACAACAGACCACCTGTTCTCGATCAGACAAATGCTCGAGAAAACGTATAAGTCAATGTTGACTTACACCACCTCTTTATTGACTTCTGACAGGCTTATGATAGTGTAGACAGAGGGAAATTATTAAAGGCATTGCAGTCACTGGGAATACCTAGCAAGTTAATAAGATTGACAAAGATGACCCTGGAAAGGACTAGTTGCAAGGTGAAAACTCGAGTGGGCACCTCAAATAGCTTTAGGGTTAACAGTGGCTTAAGACAAGGAGACCCATTATCACCAGTACTGTTCAACCTCGCCCTAGAAGTTACCATTAGGAAAATAAGGACAAACCTGGGGGGTACCATTTACAATAGGCTTTAGCAACATATGGCTTATGCGGATGATGTAGTCATAACAGGGAGAACCAAAAGAGCACAGGCCGGTGCTGTAAAAGAATTCAAGAGCAGCACAGGATTTAGGACTTATTATAAATAGTGAAAAGACAAAATATACGGATACCTCTAGACAGACCGGGGAGAGAAGAGATATTGTGGATGTGGTAGAAAACACGTTTCTTTGAAGTACTTTGAAACACCTGGGAGGAGCTGTGACGGAGAACAATAATTTAGAAGTAGAAATTAAGGGCAGAATGGTAGCCGGAACCAGATATGTCTATGCCCTGCAAAAAGCTCTCCGATACAAAAGTCTTTTCCGGAAAGCAAAGCGTTTTTTTGTAAAAAAAAAACTATAATTAGACCAGTGGTAATGTACGGTAGTGAGACGTGGACTCTAACCAAGGAAAATAGAAGGGCTCTACTGGTTTGGGAGAGAAGAGTCCTAAGAAAGATCTTTGGAGCCGTTAAAAAGGAGCGCAGGTGGAGAATCAGAAGCAATGACGAAATAAAGGAATTGTATGGATAGCCTGATATCCTCTGTGCTATTAAGAAGAGCAGGCTAAGATGGTTGGGACATCTGGAAAGGATGGAGCCCTGCAGGCTACCTAAAAGGATGCTGAATGGTGCACCAGGAGGAAAAAGGAAAAGGGGCAGACCCAGACGTCGGTGGCTGGATGATTTGGAGGACGATTTGAGAGGAATGGGAGTTGAAAATTGGAGGAGTCTCGCTGGAGACCGCGAGGCATGGGAAAGAGTGGTGGCAGAGTGAGTGAGTGAGAGTAATAATTTTCTAATTTAGGAATAACTAAGTAAAATTAGAATGATACATATCTTTACTAATAATACGAGTATATACTTAAGAAAATATAGTTAGGGTAGTTAATACTGTATAGGACATAATCACAATGGTTGTAAAAGAAGTTACTAATAATAAGTAAAAGTAAATAAAGAGTATTAAAAAAAAATACAAAGCAATAAATAAGAAAAAAAATTGTACTCTTACCATTGTTAATTATTTTTTATTCTTATCATTGTTTATTCAACTTTACTTTATATTGATACTATTTTATGTCTTCCTTCCTTTTATTTATATGTAATTTCTTATCACTTTATTTTTACATAATATTTATCCTAGCTTAAATTACCTTATTGCATCTTATTGTTGTAATATTATCAGTTTTTTTTTTTTAGTATCTTTTTAGCCCTGATGAAGCACTGCAAAGTGTTCTTTTTTTTACCGCAACCCTGACCATCTATCTTAAATTTGAAAAAAGTTATTGATGTAATTATACACGCAAATACCCGCCTTCACTACATAATTTAATATTTTTATATCTGTTGGTATTTTTAACAAGGTTCTAGTTCCAATAATATACACAAACCATTGTGTAGCGAAAATTGGTTATTTAGACCCATAACACCTCCAAAACGTATATTTTTGTCAAAAACTTGAATTCAAAATTTGTTACGATTTCAATACTTCCACATATTAAAAACGTTAAAAAAAAAGGTAGTTTCTTGCTTTAACGTTGTTCAAACAATATTTTTTCCTTTCCTCATATGCTGTGGACACTTGCTGATAAGAAGATTTTTTTCTATGATTTATAATATAATAAAATAATCTAAGCAAATATTTTATTTATTTATTTTAATTTACTTAAAATGAAATCAAACAACTCATTGCCAAGTAGAAGCCCATGATAAAACAAAATATCATCCCCTCTCTTGAGTAGAGAATCGAGGAACACTTTGTTAAATTTCTATTACATAAGTAATATTTAGTTTTTAATACTTGCTAATACTACTTTTCATGAAGTCGGTTCTTTGAATTACTTTCCGATTAATACGCCCATTTTTACTCTCAGTTCAGCAGATTCTCGGGGTACATCATGGACTCAGTTACGCACAGCGGGGGAATAGAACCAACGCATCATTCACATAAATAATAAATTATATAATAATAAATATATTACATCAAAAAAGATGACTCATCTCTGGACACTCAACACTTTGCCGAGTCTTCAGATAATAGGATCCTTACCGTTGGCGACTATCAACTAGGGATGAGACATCGATGTCGATGTTTTGAAAACATCGATGTTTTTAAGCCGATGTTTTCTTAACATCGATTTTTTACGTTTGTCCCATTTTTTTTTTTCAAAAGTAACTAAATGAAAACAAAAAACTTACAGTATAAACAGATTCCTATCAACAAGGGGGTGGGATATAAAAGTACCACCAGCCTTCACGCTAACGATCTGATAAAGATAAATTACGACTAGAAAAACATCAATGTTTTAAAATATCTATGCTGAATATTAAAATAACATTGCATACACATCTTTGCCAAAAATACATCGATGTTTTTGAACAACCATTTCAGTAACTTAAGGTCTGTTCCAATGACGACGTATACTCCGGCCAGTCGGAAGTGGTTTTTGCAAAAAAGAATGCAACATTGACAAAAAAAAAAAAAAACACATATTTTTTAAAATATCGTTGCTTACAATAAATTACCCAAAATACATCGAGGTTATTCAACATCTATTTGAGTAACATAACGTCTGTTCCAACGATCCCGCTTTCTACGGCCTGTAAGAAGTGGTTATTGAAAGAAAGAATCCGACATCGATGTATTTTGGGTAATGTATTGTAAGCAACAATATGTTAAAACATCGATATTTTTTGTAGTCGATGTCGGATTCTTTCTTTCAAAAACCACTTCTTGCAGGCCGTAGAATGTGAGATCGTTGGAACTGACGTTATGTTACTCAAATGGATGTTCAAAAACATCGATGTATTTTGGGAAATGTATTGTAAGCAACAATATTTAAAAACATCGATTTTTTAGTCGATGTCGGATTCTTTCTTTCAATTACCACTTCTTACAGGCCGTAAATGCGTGATCGTTGGAACAGAGCTTATGTTTCTGAAATAGTTATTCAAAAACATCGATGTATATTGGGTAATGTATTGTAAGCATCAATATTTTTAAACATCGATGTTTTTTGTTGTCGATGTCGGATTCATTGTTTCAAAAACCACTTCTGACAGGCCGTAGAATGCGTGATCGTTAGAACAGACGTTATGTTACTCAAATGGATTTTCAACAACATCGATGTATTTTGGATAATGTATTGCAAGCAATGATATTTTAAAACATCGGTGTTTTTTGTAGTCGATGTCCCATTCCAGACCTTAAGTTATTCAAATGGAAGTTCAAAAACATGTTTTTTCAACATCGATGTTTTAGTATTGAGCATCGATGTTTTTGATACATAAATTATTTTTGTCGACGTCGCATCTCTACTATCAACAACCTGCAAACTAATCATATCCTGAGAAAAATCATATCGTTATCATAAAGGGCTTTAACGAGCACCAAGTCGAAAAAAATATTTAATTAAACAAGAATAACTTTAGAACTCCCATATCCATTCAATCAAATTTCAGAACAATTTGAAAATAAATTAATAAAGATATTATAATAAGATTACGATAAATAATATAAATAAGATTACGACTTAATCTAATCTACGAATTTGACAAGGTGTCGAAAGCGAAACTAGAGGCTCATTTCGGGTCACGAGGGTCTTATAAAGTAGCTGAAATTATCAGCTAAAAATTCGTATAAAATATATTCTCTGCTTATATTATTATCCGACGTCATTGACAAAAAAGAGCAAAAACAATTAATGTTAGACCAAAAAGATCGTGTCATAAGTATATAAGCGAAACATACATGAAATTAAAAACTAAATATTATTGGCGGAATATGAAAGATTATATTGCCGATATAATAAATGAATGTAACACCTAATAATAATCAAATAAAATGGTATAGTAGCATTAATAAAGTTAACCATGATAGAAGACCGATCGTACCTAATTTTTTTTAATGACACGTTTTTGAAAAAAAAATATTTACAAGATATAGTGTAACAGCAAATGCTCAACAGTATGGCAACTCTGAGAAAATATTTGGTCCACTTTCCAAAACCCCTCATTACAACAGACAACGGCCACGAGTGTGACAATTATTTATCTCGAAATTTCCTAAAATATCTCAAAATTTATAAACACGAAACAGCACCAAATCACTCAAATTCGCTAGTCTCACTCAACCGAGCAAGTTATACGTTAAAAAATCGAACTTGTAACGATCGCTTACAATAATTTTCTGAGCCAAAATTTGAAATTAAGTCCTAATGAAATTACTTTTGGGATCAGTAGAGAAAATATAAGACAAAAGCCCGGAAATTCAGAAATATTTAATACTTGAATATCACGAAAAATAAAAAATAGCTAGGGAAGCAATAAAAACGAATATTGGGCAAAATATGGAAAAATACATCAATACGATAAAGTGTACATTCAGAAACCCATTCAAAAACCCAATAAAAGGGTGATCAACGCCATAAAGATAAGAAATCTGTTGGGAAATTTAAAATATCTAATGGCAAAAAGAACAAACTATGTTCCAGACAAAAGAAAACATATAATTTAGAAAAAAACAGTTAACGAGTCAAGGCACAAGGTAATACGAATGTCTGGCCGATAAAATTTATGCCCAAAAATTAAATAAGTAATAATAAATTAAATAAAATTAAATAATTAATAACTGCAGATTCGCCCTGAAAATCTTCATTTTGTAAATTATGGCGATGAACTCGTCGGGCTCTTTCAAGTCTCTTATTTTTTCTGGGTCAGACCCTCCGGGTAGAAACGTTGAAAATTCAGATGCTTTCCAAAGGCCCAGAAGCTTCGATCATTCAGATGAATTCGTTCTATCTGATAATGGTACACTTTCCTACACTATAAAAATTAATCTCAACTCAACGAAGAAATTTCCACCCTGAAAACACATAGATAACTTAAATATGGACAAAGAATTTAAAATTTTACACTAAATATTGAAAAAAGATATGAATGGACACCTAATTAAATCACTGTCCTTATCAACCATAGGGAAAAACGAAGTACAGTCACGTATTGCTCAGCTCTCAGTATGTTGACAGGTACTAGGGATGGGATATCGATATCAATATCGGTAATCAATATCGATATCGATATTAAAATATCAATATATTCAAATATCGATATAGAAAATTTAACGAATTAAAGTAATTTAATTATAAAATGATACCATAGCATGACATAGAAAGACTTATTTTATGTCATACCTGAACAAAATGCACTAGAAACTCTTAAGAACGATGAAACAAAGCAACACCACGATGTTTATGGTATGGTATAAATATGACAAATATAAAAAAATATATATAATTATAAAGATAAAGAAATAATTATTAATATAATTATATCGATATTTCTATTAAAAAAATATCGGAATATTATTGCTTATCATCTATACCGATACTACCAAAAATGTTGAATATCAAAATAAATCAGCAATAATCGAAATAAAATATCAAAATACCTTATTTTTATGCTTTTTATAAAATTTTCTTCTTCTTTTTATAAAATTTTCAAACAATATGTTGTAATTTTCTTTCATAAAATATCGATATTTCTTTAAAATAAAATATCAAAATATCGTTTCTAATTTTCTATATCGATATTAATAACAATGTAAAATATCGAAAGGAACATGAATTTATCAATTTAAAATATCAAAAATCTATTTTTAAGCTTTTTATAAAATTTTCTTAATCTAAATAAAACAAATATCGATAATTCTATTAAAAAAATATCGGAATATTATTGCTTATCATCAATACCGATATTATCAACAATGTTGAATTTCGAAGTAAATCAGCAATTATCAAAATAAAATATAAAAATACCTCATTTTTATGCCTTTTATAAAATTTTTAAACAATATTTTGTAGTTTTCTTTCATAAAATATTGATGTTTCTCTAAAATAAAATATAGAAATATCGTTCCTAATCTTCAATATCGTTATTAATAACAATGTAAAACATCAAAAGGAACATGAATGTATCAATTTAAAATATCAAAAATCTATTTTTATGCTTTTTATAAAATTTTCTTAACCTTAATAAACCAAATATCGATATTTCTATTTAAAAAAATATCGATATCAATATTATTAACAATGTTAAATACCGAAATGAATATAAAATTTTCAAAATAATATATCAAAATATCTTTTTTTTAGCTTTTCATAAAATATTTTATTTTATTTTTTATAAACTACATTTATTTATTAAACAAAATATCGAAATATGGTTTCTAATCTACGATATCGATATTAATAGCAATGTCAAATATCGAAAGAAATATGAATTTATCAAAATACTCATATTTCTATATTATAATATCTTACTGTCGTTAATAAATTTCCAAATGGATATTATTAACAATGTCAAATATCGAAATAAAAATTAACACATTGTAACAAAATAACAAAAACAAAAAAAATTTGTTTTATAATTTTTTAGCCTTTTTAAACAAAATATCCATATTTCGTTAACTAATATCGGGATATTGTTGATAATCTTCCATATCGATATTATCAAATATGTTTAACATCGAAATAGATATTAAATTATTGAAACAAAATATCGATATTTCATTTTAAATTTGTCTAGAATTTTTTAACAAAATGCCCATATTTCAATATAATAATATTAGAATATTGTTGCTGATTATCGACATCGACATCATCAATGATAGAATGGATGAAAAATTATTAAAACAATATATCGATGTTTTGAAAATATAATATTGGAATATTGTTACTAATGTTAGAAATCAATAATTATAAAAATGTCAAATATTTAAATGAATAAGAAAATATCAATATTAGATATCGAAATACTATTATTAAGCTTGAATATTTTCCGTATCAAAATATCGATATCTATTATTAGAAACCGATATTCCGATATTATCGAAGGAAAATATCGATATTCCAGTACGCCTTTTCTGAGCTTATCTATCAATTCTTCAAATTTGATATAAATCACCATCAATTTAATTGGATATTTTCCATTCACTTATCGGTTCTTCCGTGGTCACCCATTTCACTTCTAACATTTATCTGCTTTTACTATGTTTTTAATTATTCTTTAAGCTATCTGTAATCACCAGAAAGTATCTTAGCGCTATAACTTATAGAACCTCTAGGTTTCCAAAAATTATATTTAAATATTTATGCCACATTTTATTTTATAATAAAAGTAAGACGTATTCACTTTCGTAGTAAATGTTCACTGTTGTAGAGTTTGTTAGTTTGCAACATTTACTAACGATACTGAGATGAGAAGCAAATACATACTAAGTACTGTTAAAAAAACAGTCAGCACTAAAAGAAGAAGATAGAAAACAAAAGTAGTTATAATATTTAAAAATAAGAATTATAGTAATTATAAAACGTTTTCTATATTAATGATATCTTATTGAACATAATAAAGAAAAAACCAACTAAAAAATATTGCAATTTTGAGGAAAAGTATTTTTATTTGTGTGTTTAAGTTATTACAGTTACTTTGATGTCAACTGACAGAGGAAATCAGCTGATCGAACATATATGTAGAGATGTACCGAACACAACGAAGTTAGCATTTTACAGCTGTCCAAGCGTGTTAGATCTTATTCTTTCATCTCTTATTTTTGACATTTTGCTTTCACCTATACTTAAGTGGTACCGAAACCCGGGAGCTTTAGATAGCGGAATATTTTTTGTTTTTGAGATGAATATTTTTATGAAAATATTGCCAATGACGAAATCATGAGAGCAGTTCTGAACCTGGAGGATTGGAACCAAAAAAACCTACCTGCAGTCAATCAACTTTTATTTGTAGGGAGAAATTCATCAACTACTGGAAGTCTCTTTAGCGCAAGCTCCACGCCACGAAGCTAGAATGGATTAAGGTCTCCACGGCAACCGGAAGGCAGTGTCGGACTTGGAAACATTCCCAGAAGAATGTTTAGAAGATGCGGAGGCATTAAAAGCAGCCATGAAGACCGGATATCATCAAAATGCACCCTAAGGATAAATATAAGACGGAATTCAAATTCGAGATAGAGGGCACTACGAAATAACAAGAATGCCGTTTGGCCTAAAAAATGCTCCCATAACCTTCCAGCGCCTGGTGGGCGAGTTTTTTAAAAAGAGGATTCACGAATCTGTACGTCAGATTTACATGAACGATCTCCTAGTGTTCAGTAAGAACGAAGAAGAACGCGTGCAGCGGAGAATAAGGTAATTTGGGCTCAAATTATCGGGAGAGAAATCATCGTTAAAGCTGGAACAAATAGAGTTTTTTTGGGCCATAAGATTTCCATAGGAGTGTAATCCAATGCGGAGAAGCTATACGGAAGATGGCAGTGCCTAGAGGTGTGGAGGGAGTTCGGAAGCTGCTGGGAACTTTAAATTATTACCGAGGATTTTTCAACCAATGTGTCCCTCGTTTCTGTACTCGAATCACTGAGTTCGGAGACACTGTGTCACCATGTGCCTAGTTTTTCCTCATCCGTGATACTTTTCACGTAACAAGGCTACTGTTTCAGAGCTTTGCTTGCCATGGTCTTCTGCCCCTGTTCAGCGACTTATCCCTACCTAGTGGTAAGAATAGAAGGGTAGTCCTTGTACTCTCTTATTCTTAAGGGTGGTGGAAATGTTCTGGGCCGATTGTACATAATCCTAGTCCACCCTGGTTCTTCAATTCTTCTTCTGCGTTCAAATCTATCATTTCTTGAGCGCGCTCGACAAAGAATCACCCACTCGGCAGGCCTTCCTTTCTCCCCATCCCATTGGCCAACTATACCTTGAGGATAGGAGCCAGGAACCCCATTTTCCTTTTGGCCTCCATTTTTTCTGTTATTTGATTACCGAGCAAGAAGATCCCCGGCAAACTGCCCACTAGATTATCGAGGTTTTCTTACGTCTCCTAACATTTGGAGGATATCTTCTTCCGTTGTCCATCTTTCACCCCCGAATGCTTTCGTCAGCCAATCCTTGAATTTGTGCCATGATGTTTCCTCAACGTCTTGAATTTGGTTCAGAGTACTCCTCTTATCCTGTATACCAAGGCCGCCTTTAATGAGTCCGTTTCCTCTGTTTAGTAGGTCTTCCCCTACTTTTGCCTCAACTCTCGCTAAAAGTCGATCGCTTCCTTTGAGAAAATGGTTTAACTCCCCATTTCACCGGTAAACCTTTCTAAATTAGATAGTGCACAAATATATATCAAGTGCTGAAAGATTTTGGGGCGTTTTTGGGACCAAACGGCATCCTTGTAAAATCATAGTGACTCCTCTAAAAAGTAAATGCCCTCTTATGTTGGGGTGCATTTATATTTTATAATACTTGCCTTCAAGTTCAGTGTGTTATGTAACCTGTGAGGTACATCGCATAATAGTTATTATTTGTCAAGTCCTCGAATTTGCTGGATCTGGTGATGGTTCCGGTGATAACTTAATCAATTTATATATATGTATAATATAGATGTGAATCTGGAACGGACACACGGAACGGATGAATTCTATTATCTTCTATGTTGCGTGAGCTGCTGGGGCTGAAGGATGAACTCTTCGATCGCCTTTCTGCTCATTGTCCTGAACCTGTTAGCTGGTTCGGCCGATGCAAGGGCAAAGGTAAGTTATATCAAGAGATTATTTAATACTCAAACGCTAATTTCTCGTTTACTAATTTACTAATACAGAAGAAGGTTGTAATGTAGAACCCCACTTTGATTTCAATAACTGCTGTGCTTATTGGGTACAAATATAAATTCACAGTCTTAGCACAACCACATATTAACTATGTAAATATATTTTTGGAATTTTTTTGGGAAGCCAAAGGATTATATTTTGTTTAAAATAAAATAAGTCTTGGATTATAAGAATGGTAAATTGTATATGGAAAATAAGAAATTGGATTATAAATCTTTGAGGTTAATATGGACCTTTACCACCAATGTCACCTCCCTCAAGAACGCTAAAATTATTAAAATAAAACTTATCTGGCCAATATTTTAATTTCAATACAAATTTACATTTGTAATTTATAAATTACTTACCCTCTCCAAGCTGCCCTTCTTTCCACTCACAAAACTACTTCCAGAGATTTTAGAGGGCATCGACGCCATGATTCGCAGGAGTGTCAAGGTGATTATTGGACTTCTTGTGAAACCTCCACAGCGATCTTGTACGCTAGGAAGTATCAAGGTTTATGCCTAATCAGCTGCCACTGGGATGCTCCTCAACAACATTAATATATTGCTCAGCGACTCAATTTACAATTTGATAGAAATTGAATAGTTGAGTTATCGAATAATTTAATTCAATGATTTAATTATTCAAACTTGATACAATAGAAATGGGTAAATACACCTACAAATGGTTAGATGGACCCACCCATAAACACAATAATAAAGATAGGTTAGTGTAAGAGGAGAAATGTATATAATAGAACAGTGAATAATAATTTGGCAATAATATACCATAATTTTAACTTCATTATTTTAGAGCATTAAAATATGTTAATTATGATTTGCAGATGAAGAAATACATTTGGCTGCAAGAAGTTACACCTTGCGCAGTAGATAAAAGCTATACGCAGATAAATGGTTCTTTCAGGTACACAGGGAAGGGAACCTTTTATCTCTCTCTGGACATGTATTCACCTAAAGATATCGAGCATATGTATGTGAGTTAAATACATTTTTGTTTAACATATCATAAACACAAATATTATGTAACATATTATTTTGGTATTAGAAAACTTGGAAAGGGGATCTATACAATTTAATATCATTAAATGGAGGATTATCCCTTAAAGTTTAACATGAATTCTACTCAAAGCCCTAATGATTGGAGTCTTAAAATAGTAAGTAGTGATCTATTTTACTCTATTTAAAATTGATGTAATAATAACAATAACCCGTGAGGAGTTATTAGTCTGCCATCGGGCGTCTCCCTAGGTGGTGGATAGAAAAAAACACCAAATATACCCGGGGTGGGCCAAAAGTAGTAAAAATCCAGGTGCAACGGTTCCCAAATTGAGCGGCAGCCTGATCAGCGTCTGTTCCCCATGTCAGGGGCTGCTGTTTAAATCACTTAGTAGGAAGGTATAAAATGCAACTGATCTGAGGATCTCCAACAACTTAAAGACAAAGTTCATGTGTTAATGGCCACTGAAAGTGATATCGAGCCATTTGACAGAGCGATGGATGCAGAAACAGATTCAGACATTAGTAGAGAAAGTACATCAGCCTGTAGTGAAGGTGCAGAGAATCCAAGCAGATGACAAAGATATTGAAACTAGATTGAGTCAATCACTTTTGACCGAGCACATTATGCTTGAGGGAATACCACTTCGGGAACGACCATCGTTATCTCGAGTGCCGTACAACAAGGCCGCACTAAAAATAACCAATATAATGAAAAACGAGTATTTCCTGGTACCCTTTGGCTAACAAATCATTCAAGCAATGAAATCTTTTAATCCAATAATTTTGGATTCCGTTAGGACCAGGTTTGGAGGGCGCATCATATCGCTGGTGGATGTGGAGTGCTGACTGATACTGAATATCTACAGAGGTACAACAATGTGGCCAAAAGTTTGCATCAGGCCGTGGCGTTGAGTACAACTTAATCGAAGACAAGGGCCTTTATTACTAGTACCACCCAAATAGACTCATCCAAAAAGGTTCTCTTAGGCTATACTGGGATGAATCAATTATTACGAACCATACAGTACGACTAATAAGCCAGACATCCTCCTTATAGATCTAAGAAAAGAAACTTATTGATGTTGGTATCCCCAACGATAATAAATAAGCTCCACTGCGGGAGAAAAACTGAGGAAATACCAGGCATTGGCTATAGAATTGAAAGAACTTTATAAATTGAAAGGTGTTACCACTACTCCATTCATAATATCCACGATTGGATATTAATGCCAAAATAAAGTGGCGGGTATGAATGGATTGGGGGTGCCTATAGATGTGCTAAGAGAGTCTTAGCAGTCAGTTCTCTTAGACTTATTGTGTAAAAATTCTTAAATATTTAAATGAAATAAAATAAATAAAAATGTGAAGGTGGTTGGAATTCTAGGTCCCCCATCTCATATACTCAACCCGTAATAGCGGGAAGAAACGATCAAAATAATAATAAATCATAAATGTATATATACATATATATACACCCTTGCACGATGAAGAGTGTACAGATTCCTGTCAACAATTATATTGAAATGTGAAACTACTACAACATGAGGACCTGAGGAAAAATATGATTAAATTTTATGGTAGAGCTTGGAATGATGTCGAAACTCAAAAAGGGTGGGATTCAGTCAAAATGTGTTTTACTGAAAGTTCTGTTCCGCAAGTTTGGCATACAGGTGGAGTATCGCAGGCCATAAGGTAACCATGGCGTCAGGCGCGTATGACCTATTCGAAGCGCGTCAAAATCATCTCCTCTTTTCTCACATTTCTAGCTGATGATACCCAAGGGGTAGTGGGTAGGTCCCTTCTAATTTCCCTTAATTTGTTATCGGAAAAATGTTCCCACATTTGTCTCCATTCCAATTTGATTATTTGCTTAATGAGGACAATGAAATCAATGACATGCACTTGGTGATATGGATTTCCATCAGAAATCGCCATTTTTGCTGACCTATCGGCCAATTCGTTACACGCTATTGCACAGTATCCAGGGACCCAGGCCAAATACTGAAATACCGTTTCTGTCGGTGGACTGTAATGAATAATGTATGTTTTGGATTAGCGGGTTAGTTGAAAAAATATTTCTTAAGCTAAATAGGACAGACTCCTTGCACAACCGTTGGTCTAGTAACCGTACTTTTTTACAAAGTACTGAACTCCTGACCCTCCATGGATTGTAGCGGTACATATTTAAATTTTAAATGGGACAGACAAGAAGTCTGCATGACCACTTTTTGTTTTGTAGGGTGAAAAACATTTAAGCTTTTGTTGATTCCAACCATTTTAGCTGTATTGCTACTACATATCTTTGATAAAGATGAATAGGTAGTGGTGATCATTGCACACAATCGAGGCCCAGACCCACAACGTTTAGGGGAGGGAAGTCCCCAAGGATAAGATGATGGAATTATAGTCTCTTGCGAATTAGGTATTTCTATTTTTAAACTGAGCAGGAAGTGAAAATCTTGACTGTAAACGTTAGTTAGGTCAATTTGCTGGTGGTTTAGATTCTGTTTATTTGAAAATAGCTCATTAATAGAATGGTTTATAGCTGAGCTGATTTTGACAAAGTAAATTAGATCAAGTTGTTGTCTTCGTAGGTCAAGGGGAGGATAGCTAGCATCAACATATAAACTATTGATAGAGCTGGAGCGGAAAGCACCCATAGCTATTTTGTTATATGTATGAAATGCACAAGCTGGAATTTTTATAACTTAAAATAAGTTGTTTGTCGGTATACCAAAGGAACCGCCGTCCGAGTCAATGATCCCCGAGCGGCAAAACATTAAAAGTAATGTACAGACATATATAGATACCAGAGGTCCCCATGCATCTCTCGGAACGGTCAACCGCGTAGGTAGAGGTAAACACCCAAACTACCCTTATCTCACCCCTGGGCACTCTAAAAACCTCAGGGAAAATGCAGCGACCTCTATCAAAGAAGAAAGCCGCCTTAATTTGAACATGAAAAGGAGGAAAAAGACCGACTTTTGCCGAAGGTCATTGGACCTTCTCACCCCCTCTGAAGAGTAGGTAAAAGAGTGGGAGCACATGGAGGGCCAATGAGAAGAACGGAGATCGGAAGTGGTGAGTAATTAGAAGTAGAGGGGAGAGAAGAAGCAAAAAGGAGCAGGAGGAACGGAGATGGAGAGGGGACAGTGGAACACAGTATGGGAGTTGGCGACAGCCCTTGAAGAGGAGAGTGCAGGAGAGTTTGGAGGAAGAGAGAGCGGCTGACCAGTTGGAGGCCAGAGGAGGAAATCTTACATCGCAGGTATTCACCAGCGGCCGCGAGCAAAAGGCGGAATGACGCAGGACCCAAGATCTGCTCAGCCACTACAGACAACCAATTAAAACAAATAAGACCTTTTCCGTTGTAATTTGAATGGCAATAATAGAATTAATAACTTAGAGTCAGTATAAATATCAAAGATCCCAACTGGTACTTCTCAATTCATAATATAACAATTAAAGTATAAGAAAACAAGTCGACCATGCTCTCTCATTATATTATTCTTGCTAATATATGATTGTATAATGTATATATGATTGTAAATATAAAATATATAACAAAGACTTTACTTTATAATTAAGAATCCCTGCATGCCACCTCATAATAATAATAGCATAGTAAATTTATGAACACGATACCATTGGAGAAGAACTCCAATGATTAATTATATATATTCATATCTAGCATACCATGGCGAGAGGGTCTATGGTATCTAGTGTTATAGGGCATATTTTTTCAGTCGGTTCCCATCAGGAACCGATAGAGATACGTAATACAAATACATAAATACATAGAATATAAATATATAAATATAAATACATAATATAAATGCATGAATATATGAATAAATTAAATATAATATGTGTACGGGGATATCCAATTTTGCTTCCACCAGCGTTCTGTATAGGCTCAGCATACTGGTTCGATCCGTACCCCAGCTGGTGTTACCAACCATTTTCATTATCAAATAAAAAATATATAATATCTTTAAATGGGGAATTATTCTTAAAAGTTTAACATGAATTCTACTCGTACTCAAAGTGCTAATGATTGAAAACTCAAAATAGTAAGTAATAATCTATTTTATTCGATTTAAAATTAATAGTATCTGAAGGTCCCGGGTTTCACAACTTATAATTGTTCCGGATGAGAAAAAGGAAGAGACACACACTTGATGGCTACTTCAATACTGATCTTTATTAGCAGATTCCATCTACTTATATACATTCTATCAGCTGACAGGGTACTCTGTAACTATGGCCCTCTGTCAGCTGATGTGGTCTGCTGTCAGCTGACATCACACCCAGTAGAGCGTAACTTATATGCAGGTTGTTTCAGGGTTAAGTGGCCAAACTTAAAATATAAGCTAAGTACCTTACATTTACAAATAAGAAAAAAAAGGCCTCTGAAGGTAAGTCTGCAAACGCTCTGTTTAGGAGATGGATTTGATATAATACTAATTTGGCCTTTTATCTTTAACTGTATAAAAACTATTAGCTACATAAGGATAAATCTATTTGCAATTAGCATTGGGGACTGTTAATAACATTTATCAGTTTGTAAGAGGCTTTTGCAGAGTACTCACCATCATGCCTTCAATTTACACTAATGGTGAATATGATGTGGGTTTTTCAATGGTAATGCTAATGCTACACGTCGTGAATATGCAAGGCAATTTCCGAATAGATGATTACCAAACAAGTCTATGTTTTTTGTTGTTTTTTTTTGCTCAAGTCCTCCATTGAGGACCTATACAGCCCCAGAGTGGGAATGTCAAGGTTCATTTCTGGGGGTGGTCGCCGCGAAATAAATATTGACCAGCGGATAAGATCCCGAGGAGGTTGCTGGACTGTAGGCTGTATCGGACCAGAGGTAGAGGAAGGCCAAGGCTGGGATGGAAGGATGTTGTCATCAGGGATTCCAGGGAACTTCTGGGCGGCCGCACAAGACCGAGCACATTGAGGAGGCCAAGGTCCAAATTGGGCTATAGCACCACAGATAGATAGATAGACCATTTTATCATTGACTAACTTCATGTTAAATAAAATGCAAAAAAATTAATATAAAAAGCAAACGTCACCTTTGTTAATGATTAAAAATAAATAGATTTGGTTTAGCAATACATCTCAATAATATGTACTACAAAATTTTATTTTTAAATGTTTAAATTTCTTGAAGTGATTTACTATATCTGTTTGATTATTCTATGTGAGATGCACTGTTTTTGTTATGCATAAATATGATCATATAATTTTCCCTTATACTTATGCATTATTTGAAGAATATCTGTTAACTGCTGCTAAAAGGATTTAACACGTTTCATTTTGAAACATCCCTTATATGAGCCGTTGAGTGCAAAAATGGTGCCAAACCTGGAGTTTTAAGAAATGAAAAATATTATAGGAAGTTTTGTATTAGTTAACATTACTATAAAGTTTTTAATGAAATATAATAATTCTTTTCGGAAAAAAACTAGTAAGTCACAAGTATATGCAACTATTTAAGAGATGTTTTGCTTACAATTAATGAAACTAGTAATTAATTAAATAATTCCTTTTCATGAATTTTAATTTTTATGAGAAAAGAAGTTTAGCTTTTGCTTTAAATGTTTTAATTTTACATTAGCTTATTATTTTTTTTATTATAAAGTTGAAATTCAGTCTTTCATCCTTTAACGATTCCCTCCCATGCAGTTCTTTTTGGACTTGAAGAAATGTCCTACGAAGTCCAAGACCGATGACTGCGAAGTCCTCATGTCCTTTCCTGTTGGAGACCAATGTAACACTCAAGATGCCTTCTTCCGCTACTTCTACAGTCAGTTCGAGCCTCCGATTGTCTGCCCTTTGAAGGTAAATATCAGCTTTGTGCTCGTATAGTTACATAATTTTATATTGGAAGATTCATTCAAAACGTTTTAAGGTATAATGTTATTGTAATAATTTTAATGGATAGTTTCTTTACAAACTTTCTATACACTATTCGCATGTATTAGTTTTATTTTTAGTTAAAATACAGTTGTAAATAAAAAAAAAATAGAATAATAAAAACGGAATCATGAACAGCTATACTATAACTCTTTTACCCAGTATGCATTATTTTTACACTATCAGGTAATCCATTCATTTCACAAGTCCCCAATTAGCTATCTTTTTATAAACCATTACTGATTTGAAATATAATTATTTATTAAATGTTTTCCATAACGGTATTTAACCTCTTCCTTTCAGCTGACTTAATATACAACACCTTAGACTGTTCGCATAGTCTACCACTTTTTGTTTCATGTTTTATTTTATCATATGTGAAATTAGCTTTTTATTAAATTTTCTTGCTTTCAGGACAAACATTATCAAGCCAAAAATGTTATATTCGATCCAGAGTTGTTTTCGACGTTCTTCCGTGGACTGGGTGACGAAGAATGGTTGCATGTCAGTATAAATGGCTATCCGGACGAAAAGAGAGCGGGTAAGATGGAGATGTGCTTAGGGATTATAGCAACTATGAAGAAGATTCGAATAGAAGACAAGACTGGGCGGAAAAGAAATCAATGAAGAAGAAGAATTCTTCATAGATTGAAAATTAAAATATTAATTTAGTAAGTAGTATTGTATCATTGTATCAATCAAGTACTACTTGATAAATAATATAAAACAGCTAGAATATTTCTGTAAACTAAATTTCAATACTTATAATAGTATTGCTAAATTTTGTTTTACTAACTGCTTATCACGAAAAAGAATATAATCTGTATTCCTCGGATTTTTATTTATAGAAGAGGCTTCTCAGCATCTAACTTAAAGGAGATCATGAGAATGTATGTGTGTGTGTGTGTGTGTGTGAGAGAGGGAGAGAGAGTGAGAGGACCTTAAATTCCATTAAAAAAAAAACCAAATTTGTGGTTTTATCCATCATCAGCAGGTAAAACATAAACTCAAATTTCACTACTGAATATATTCAAAAGTCAAAATTTACTGTATTAACAATACTAACCCTATTGTGACCACCAGTTTAGCTTAAATCTCACCTAAAATAAGTTGTTTCTGTATTAATTAATCAAGAATAGAGGTTTTCTTTTCCTTTTCATCATGAACTATTTATTTCAAGTTCCCTTACACTTACAGTCCAGATCAGTCATACCATTAATGACAACATGTTATAATTAATTCTAATAATATATCCCAACATTGTATATCACAACCGGTCCCGAGGCTTCCGACTGCAGCTCCTCACAAAGGACGTTCCATTAGTATCTTACAAATGGTCCCCTCCTTTCCTCTAACGTCCCAAGAGCTCTGGGAGACGGTACTCTGCATTTGCATCATCCAGTTGGCATCTGTACTTGAAGAGGGCCTTTATCAGTTCTGCTTTAGGCTTCAGTTTCCTTTTTAGTAATTATTTGTTCATTGTTTTGTTTGTATATTCTGTTCCTTGTGTTCAAGGTTGTCTCCAGAACAAGGCCTGTAGGCTCAAAACGTCTGTCACGATGTCAAAAACGACGTCCACTTTCATTGTAACCTGATTGAGGCTACTGCTTCGTAATTTTTTAATAGAAAAATGAATAAAATCGTCTAGATCATAACAATTGGAGACTTTAAAGAACAATTACACTGCAATAATTGTAAGGCATAATTATAATTTGTATAATTGTAAGACACAATTATAATTACTTTAGTAGTGAAAAGTGATTGCAATTACTCTACAATGTTACAATCACTGTAATAACTAAATAAAATATATCCATACACAAAGGCCCGATCATAAAGTTGATTTTTTATGCGTTTTCTACATATTTTTTATTTTTATTTATTTAAGTGTTTCGACTAATAGGGCCATTTACACTGGATTAACAAAGTTAGTAGATTATAATTGGCATGTTCACAAAGTTACAAATACAAAGTGAGAAAGTTACAAGTTTACAATTACATATTTACAAATACAATTTATATTTTACAAAGTTACAATTAGAATTGACGTAGTGATTAAATTACTATATTAAATTATGCATCCACTTGTACATGCTGGCATTAGAGTTAGACTATGTGTGATCATAGATAGTAATTATTTTTAAAAAGTTTTGTTATTGTTGTGGGATCTTTTCTCAACATCTTCTGTAAATCTGAAGAAAATCGGTGTGATTCGTGAGCAATACATTCAGTGATTATATGTGTACATACGATAAAGGTGAGATCGTTTCCGCAGTAGCGGCACATCGGTGCATTTGCTTTTTTCATGAGCTGACCGTAGGTGAGTTGAGTATGGCCTATCCAAAGGCGGGTTAATAATACATCTTCTCTATGTAGCATATTCAAGTTTCTGGTTGGACGTTTCATTGTCTTTTGGACCATTCTTAACTTGTTGTCTCTCGGGATAAGCCATTGGTCTTGCCCTTCTTACCATCCAATTTCTTGGATCCAGCAAATAGCATCTTTGCATGATGTTACGACTTGACCTGTCTTTACCGGTGATCCTACAATGACCCTATAACCCATTTTGTTCAAAGTTTTCAAATGCTGCTTCAACTCTATTATTAATGGGTGTGTTGAGAAAAAAAATTGATAGCAAATTAGGCTCCAACTCCTCAGGATTTTAGAATTTAAATTTTAAGGTAAGAAGAAAAGTTAAAATGATATGATAGAAGGTCAAGGTGTGAAAATAATTAAAAAAATATAATAAGATTTTACAGAAAAACTCCTTTCTTGATCCCGGAAAGAGTCCGGATTCATTGCTACGATTATATTGAAATAGGAAACTATTTCCACATGGAGACCTGAGGTTACATTTTATTAAATTTTGTGGTAGAGCTTGGAATGATGTAGAAACTCAAAAAGTCTATCTATGGTATGTTTGTTATCCTGCAAGATGGAATAGAGATCATCTGGTATATCATATAAAGATTTGAGGGAGGTCATATGTTCGACATTCAGTCAAAATGTGTTTAATAGGTTCTTTGAGCTCCAGATTTTGTACAGAATCTACCATTTTCAGGGTGGTACCTCCCGCGAGTCAGGCAGTTTAGGTTGAAAGGGTGTCGCCATTTGCGACAAAAACAAAATAATAATATAAATAAATAGAATAAATGATAGTTATATAAATAATGAAGGAAAACCAATTAATTTAAAAAGAAAAAAAGATTAATTAATACAATTATGAAAGAAATAGGTATTCCCTGATAACACTCAAATTCCGGGTACCGCTATTAAGATTGATACAAGGCACGATTGTTTCACAGATCAAACAAAAGGCACCGACCGAAACATATTGTGTTACCGAAGTGTTACTTCTTCGAAATCTGAAGAATACACCTTCACCAAGCTATGTCGATAACCTTCGTCGTGTCGGGTCTGATAGGAAATACTAAAGTTCTGAGGGCACCGACTCAAGCTGAGTAAACGCACATCAAAGGAAAAGCCCCGCTTACTGAACTTCCTCTTACGCTGCTTGGACACGACTCCTTTCTGCATCTTTAAAAACGTATAAATAAATCGTAAGTGTAGGGTACTATCTTAAACTGGTTATCATTTTCGTATTTTGGAGCCATTTTAAAACTCTTTTATTGTTTTCATTTTGGTGTTAGATACTTGAAATTACAATTACAAATGTTGTAGTATTATTACTAAGAATTCTAGTAAAAAAATAAAAGTTACCAAAGAATGTATTTGATAATTACAATTACTTGGGCTTAGCTGGTTTATAGTTATAATTATAGTAGTTTATCTTTCTCCAGAAAAAAGGTAATTTTCCAAAAATAAAACACAGGAATATAAAAAAGAAAAACATAATATATGATTTATCTTGAACCTATGACCTTAAATAATCAAAGAGCTATATCCAACCAAAAATGTATTATGTGTCCGATTTCGCCCTTCAATGAGCCGGATCTTGATGGTTTCGGTGATAATTTAATTAATTAATATATATAATATAGATGTATATCAGGAGCGACCACCGGCCGCAACGGATGGAACACGGTATCCTCTATATTGCATGAGTTGCAGCGGCTGAAGGATAAAAATGAACTACTCAATCTTTCTGCTCATTATCGTGAACCTGTTAGTTGGTTCGGCTGATGCAAGGGCAAAAGTAAGTTTTTTTTAATTAGCACTTCAGACATATACAATACATGAAATGTTTTTCATGTACTTTACGTCTTCTCCTTTAGATTGCCTTGTGACATTTATTATAAGATGTTCATATGAGTCCAGGTTTAGTCTAGCCATAGCCTAAGACTACATCATTGAATTAATGAAAAGTGGCCAACTTAAATCTAGAGGCTATGTATTTCCTCGTTTACAAATTTACTTTTTGGGAATAAGGTTGTGGTATGGAACCAAATTCTTTTTAAAGTGAATACAGCTCCTTTTTGAGTTGAAATATGAATTTGCTGTCCATTATGAGCAAAATCCTAGAAAAAACTCTTATTAAAACGCCTCTATCCAATCATTGATTTATACCATGTTATTCCTGACCACCAGGTTGGATTTAGAACATCTCATACTACAATACAACAGAGTCATCGAGTGGTTGATGTCATATCTTCCACATTTGGGGCTCCACTAAACCATCGAATTCCTCTCGTAT
>NW_027108282.1:9084-10005 GCF_000696795.3 Halyomorpha halys | reverse complement strand
TTTATTACTAACCAAAGTTTCGCTCCACTTCGCAGATTCAATTTTTCTCTGTACGGTAATACTGAGCATTTCGCTCACCTAAACACCCCCTGCGTTTCTTATTTAAAATCATGAGCCAAGGAAAGAAGATCTTTGATCTTTTACTTGATCAGGATTCTTCAATCCCTGATGGAATAGCTGCAACTTACATTTTTTTAAAATTATTCATGTAATATTATTTTCAACTGATTACAAAATGACATGATACAAACATGAGGAGAATATACACATGGATAGAACATTACTAGATAAGAAGTTCTCGGGGCCATCTTCTTTTCAGACACCTAGGGTGATTATCAGGTAATGAAGAAAAAGCTAGATTAAAAACAAGTAGGAAGTTTATCGTGGTAGGATTGGTATCTGGTTCTGGCCAAATCGGCAACATATAATGTAAGAGCCTAAGAAGGGGAAAAAACAGTTATTATAAAAGTTATTCAGTTAATAACAAAATTGAAATTTTCCCATTCCAAATATGCGTAAATTATCAACATTTTCAATAAAAATAACACAGCCGCATCAAGTGCTCCTATAATCATTTTTAATGATAATATCCCAAAAGTAGAAATATCGACCCCTCAATAACGTTGATATCAGACGTATTAATATTTAGTTGGAGGAAAAAAAAAAAAAAGACTTTGTTTAACAGAAAACTTAGTTTTTCCTATTTTTGGAGCTATTTTGAAAAAAGGTCATTCAGTTCTTTTAAAATTCGTATCATTCTGGGAAAGATTGTGTTTTATTATTATTTTTATTTTAGTTTATAATATCATAATATATATTGTTATTTTGTATTTATGTATCTCCGTAAATGGTTTGAATAAATAAACTTATCTCTGCTGATTGATACACTTATTTATTGATAGATGTTACAATCTTCCACAC
>NW_027108282.1:0-8994 GCF_000696795.3 Halyomorpha halys | reverse complement strand
AAATAAATAAAATAACATAATGATAAAATAATGTATACTATATTTACACAATCGACCTGAGGATCCCTGAGCCCACTCTATCCCCCATGTGTGAGGGGTAGAGCAGAGCTCAAAAGATCCCAGCGCATCCCTCTCGCCGCATCACTGGTAATGAGCCAGTGGAGGCTGAGCAAGTACGCTAATATCTTAGCTCTATTACTAATTTCTGGAGTATACAAACGAATGTAATACTACATAATAAAAATGTTTGAAAAACATGTATAAATTCAAACCTTAATTTTTAGAATATACATTTTTTTTTTTATTTTGTTGATCTGTGTTATAATTTTCAGATGAAGAAGTACATCTGGCTGCAAGAACTTAAACCTTGCGAAAAAGACCAGGGCTCTGCAAACCTTAACGGTTCTTTTGTGTACACAGGGCAGGGAACTGTTTATATCAATGTAGATCTGAACACTCCTAAAGATATTGAGCAACTATACGTGAGTTAATCATATATTATTTATATATCATATTATATCATTGAGAAAACCTTACGTACATTTCTTGTCTTTAGTATTTGATATAACTTTGATAGGAGATATTTGGCACATGCCCTAGGGATCTTTTATTTCTAAGTTCTATGATGTCAAACAAACAATTTTCTTATATTTTCTTTCTTAATACTGCTTAGCAAAAAAACATAAAAGCATTTAATTAATTACTTCCAAGTGAACATTTACTACCTTCCATAACATGAAGACAGCTATTAATAGCTGATTGAACTTATCCTTAAGCCAGTTGCCCAAGGGTAGGGGCAGATGTAGGGTTGTCCTGCTCCTCTCATTTCGTAAATTGATAATTTAGTTTTTTAATTTAAATTCTCTAGTGGAGGAAGATATTCCGAGTGGCGGTCAATAAAGGTATCGAAATAGTAAAAGAAAACTATTTATTGTTAACCAAGGTTTCGCTCCACTTTGCAGGGCTTTGTTAGGGCTGATAAGAATGAAGTTCTGTTATCAACATGTGTTGGTAACAGAATTACATTCTCTATCTTCTATCCTCATTTTATCAGTATGGAATGAGATATTTTCCAGAGGGCTTGGAAATACTGTCCGAAATTCCCCAGCCAAACATAAAACTCCCTAAGATAAATTAATATAATAGCCCGGTGAGAAAACAGGGAGGCTCTGAACAATAACAGACTATTTACTCTCCCAAACTTCCCTAAAGATTTGTAAACTCAGGAGTGACCTTTACATGAATAGTAGAGAAAACGAAAGCTGATACTCAAACCCTACCGCAAACACAACCTAGGGTTATATGCCCTTAATTATAAAGTGGATTGTACGCATTAGTAGATAATGATTGAACCAGCGGATTTGGGTGATTGGAAAGATTAGGATAGAATTATGAAAATTATCTTCTGTAGGCTAAATGAGTTATCATGAAGTACTGTTCCGCTTGAATTTGTTCCAGTGCTCATCTCGTAACGTTCATAGAACTCTGGAAACAAAAATAGCTGGTTCTGTTTTAGTTAATTTATTTTAAACCTTTTTATTTCGTTATAATAATAAATAAAACATTATTTCACAGTAATTCTCTTTTATTTTGCATTATCATTTTAATTTGATAAATTTTAAATTTGTATTCATTTTTAAAAAAGTGTTTTAAGTTTATTTTAACAATTTTATCATTGTAATTGTAATACCATTAAATTATGATTAATGTAGAAAAGGGAAAATTTGTTTTCGCAAGTGTAAACATACTCTCTGGTTCTTTTTTGACAGTCTGGATTTGGTTTTAGACGAATATATAGCACAATCCTTCCATTCAAATTGATACCTAAAGCCATTCGAGAACACGCTTGAGTTCTATGTACGTTAGGGGATGAACACTGAAAAAGACCCTAAAACTATAAATAAAAATTCCACCGGAACACTACTCCATGACAATTCCTATAGTCTGTAGCAATCAAATTTTCATAATCCTACATAAACCTATTTAGTCACCCAAATTCTTTAGTTAAATCATTATCCAGATGAAGCGGACGGACTAAGATTGCTGGAGAAAGGGAAAGGAGATAGTCCATCATCTTAGGTATCCGCACAGAAAGACAACTCTTGAGAGAATCGATTGGCAATGAACCTTTCTATCTCAAGTAAAATGATCGCCACCAGTGCTATGACTAGACCTGGGTAAGGCAGTGAATGAGGGGATCAGAAAGGAGATTTAGAGCCCCTTATTTATAGGCCTAGTCCATGTGGCTGTGACCGAGAATCGGTCAATACATTTCTACTTAAGATAGTTACGTCCATTGTTTTGGTATCGTTTAATAATCATTGTATAGATATTATTTAGTGTAATGTACATAAATTATTAATATATAAAAATGACAATGTGTTTTTACAAAATAAAGTAATATGTAAATTTGAGAGTTTCGATTAGGCTCGAGGTGCAGTGCTCTGGTGAGTTGTGGCTAAACCGTTGCTCCCTCTCGCTACATATTAATTCATCTTAGGGACTTTTTACTTCAGCTAATTATCTAAAGGAAAGCGTTTAAAATGTTCTTACTTGCGAAGAAGATATTTATATAATTGAACTTAAAATTAAAAAGACACTCTGCACCATTAATGATAGTTTCTTGTAACAGTACTTGGAACGGAAGGCAAGTGAGAGAGAAAATAGAAAAATACTAAGCATGGGTTAATGATTAACGAGTTACAAAAATTTCCTTTCTTTGTCCCTTTTATTGCTGTATAGTGTGTACATATGTTCAGAATTCAGCTGCCTAGGCTATCATTTTGAAAACATATACTATTGTTAGAGTAACTTTGTTCAAAATCTAAGTTTAACTTCCCTAACATCTCCGGTCCGAAACAAATAAATTTGTACTTATAGGACCTCAATAGATTTGCATTTCTTACTATTTTATTGATCCTATGATCTACATTCCATCTTGTTAGTGAGAATAAATGGCAAACTAGATATATTGAGTAGAATTTAAAAATATTTAGAAAGAAAATAAACGTAATCCATATTTAATTCTTGTTTCATGGTCGTATCTGATTCTCCTTATCCTCACTATCTTATAGATTCAGTGTTTAGAAATAAGATTTATGGGTCGTTCAATCTTTTCCTTATGGCTTATATTTACTTAGGGCCAGCAGAGACTAACGCCATTTTCGTAAGTACTCTCGTTTCCACTCAGGGTGAATATTTTCCCACAGAACAAATGCATTTACTGCACCTATATCGATCCAGTTCATAAACAAAACCATAGGGCATCCTCCGACCATTTTGTCAATTATATCTACTAAAAATTGTCACATATGCCACGCCCATTGTAGGCTTACATTTCAGTTTTGTCCTCTGTCTCTCTAGTTGTATTTTTACGTTTCTACAAGCACCTTCAGGAAAGTATAATTCAGAAATTAGGAGCGGTACTATTAGGAATTGTTTGCTCAACGTAATCAGTCACGGTGAACCTAAATGGTACCGCGGAAACCCATATAAGGCGAATACCGTGAAAGGGAGGGTCCCCAGTCATATTTTTATTTGTGAAATACAGACTGTGTAATACGGTGGCCCTGTAAATTCATTAAAAATATACTGATGTGGTTCAAAAATAGTTTTGAGGGGAAAAATTTGTAGTGAGAGGGGGCAAGCGTTTCGATCACTACTCACCAGAGCGCTGCAGCTCGAGCGCTGCAGCTCGAGCCCCACCGAAGCTCTCAAATTTACTTAATACTTCTTTTTGTTAAAGACATAATTTATTGTAATTTTTATATATTAATAATTTCTGTGCATAATACTTAGCAATATCTGTACAATGATTAATAAATTATAACAATGCAATGCACGAACCTATCTCAAGCAGACATGTACCGACCGCTTCTCGGTACAGCCGCATGGACTAGGCCTATAAATAAGGGACTCTAAATCCCCTATTTGATCTTAGTTCCAGTGTCTTTTCTCCAGGTCTAGTCATAGCACTGGTGGCTTACACTCTGCTTGGGATAGAGAAATTCATTGCCAATCTATTCTCACAAGAGTTGGTTTTTAGTATGCTCACCTTAGACGATGGCGTATCTCCTCTCCCTTTCTCCAGCAATCTTAGTCCGTCCGCTTCATCTCGGCAACTAAGATTGTAACCTGATTCTTAACGGTTACACTGGTCCGTCCGCTTCATCTCGGCAGCTAAGATTGTAAACTGATCCTTAACGGTTACACTGGTCCGTCCGCTTCATCTCGGCAACTAAGATTGTAACCTATTCCTTAACGGTTACACTGGTCCGTCCGCTTCATCTCGGCAACTAAGATTGTAACCTTATCCTTAACGGTTACGCTGGTCCGTCCGCTTCATCTCGGCTACTAGAGCTGCACCTAGCCTTATCAGCTTACTGGTCCGTCCGCGTCATCTGAGCTGGCTCCTATCATGAGAGTTCTAGTCCGTCCGCTTCATCTCGGCAACTAGAACTGTTACTCTACCTCAGACTCTCTAGCCTAGACCTCCTCTACCTAGTCAGTATCCAAGGCTCATCCCCTGGCACGGCCCTTCCTCTCTTAACTATTAATGAATACGCCTTGTCGTGGGCCTTCTGAAAAGTGTATAATCAGGCTGGAGAACCGCCTAAGACCAGACAACCCCGACAAATTCATTGAGTGACTCGAAAATTAGGAAAATTTTCATTCGTTTTTACTAGACAATGGTCTCGTGAGGTCAATAGCGAGTTCCACGCGGGGCTTTACGAAGGTTAAGCAAACAACCTACTGCAAGGAAAAATGAATTACAATTTTTGAATTTCGAAATTTAAACGAAAATATGATAGCTTAAAACTAAAGGCTTTTCAAATACAATAATTCACACCCCACCCATGGCATAAAAACCTAAGCTTTTTATTTATAATGCTACAAATATCTTTCAATGAAAATTTCAAGGACATAAATTTTGAGAAAGTGTCCTAAAAGTATTATAACTATTTTTATACAACACTACCTTCACAATAGAAACTTTTATTATACTTTTATTATTGCACAGTTCTTCGCAGACTTAAAGAGATGCCCTACGAAGCTGAAGACCGATGATTGTGAAGACTTGATGTCGTTCCCTGCAGGAGACCAATGCAATCCGAATAACGCCTACTTCCGATACTTTTACAGTCAGTTCCATCCTGCTATATCCTGCCCTTTAAGGGTAAATATTTTTTTTAATTTATTTATTTATATTTACAACTGTATAAAAATACAACAAGTAAATTTGATCATACTTATATGATACAGGATGTAGAGAAACTACCCAGTAGTAGAACTCTAAAAACAGTTTACAATATAAGGTCACGAGGCCATCTTCTTTTCAGGCGCCTCGGAGGATTGCCAGGAATGAAAAAGGAAGCAAGGTTAGAAACTAGTGGGTTTGGGTGGTTAGGGAGTTTATTATGAAAGGTATATAATATCGGGTTCGGGCTAGATCGGTTACATAAGGAACATTTAGGTCTTTATGGATGGTTTTATTAGTAACAGAATTAGGAGCATTGAGGATTTTAAAGGGTAAATATTAACTTTACATTTTCATATTTATTAATATGTACCTTTACAAAGATACTATTTATACATGGATTTACTGGCTATTATGAAAATAATATTGAAAGTAACTGAAAATTATAATAAAACCTATTATACTCTCAAACTTCCAAAAAAGATACTTTTTAAAAATGTATTTATTGCTATTTACAGCCGTATTTACATAAAAATACAACTAGTAAATTTGATGTAATATAATAATGAAGTGATACAGGCATGTAGAAAAACTACGAATGGGTTCACTTTAATAATATTTCAATATAAGAAAGTCTCGAGGCTATCTTCTTTTCAGGTGCCTCAGAGTATTATCTGGAATGGAAGAAGAAGCAAGATTAGAAACTTGTGGGTTTGGGTTGTTTGGGAGTTTATAATAGAAGGATTAGATATCTAGTTCGGGCTATATTAGTTTAATATAAAACATTAAGGTCTTTATGGTTGATTTTATTTGTGACAAAGTAATAAGCATGGTGGTTATTATGATGGATTTTGGATTGTAAGGATTAGATACGAGAGGAATTTGAAGGTTTAATAAAACCCAACAGCTCAAATCTGAATGTCCACATAGGCTTTATTAGAGTCATGTAAATCAGTCTTTTAGGGGTATGAGAAAACGTATTGAAGGGAAACTATGGGCAGTCGGTAGGTTTATGACAAAGGGTAAAGGTGATTTGATGGGATTAGTTTTTATCCCCCAATTTCAACACAATTCTTGGATACGAAGGATTTGATATGGGATTAGAGAGTATAAGCAGAAATTAAAGGTTTATTATTAACTGCGAGCACCCATTTGTTTTAGGCATATGGAGTGAGGATAGTATCAGGATTGGTTAGGATGTCATGTACAAAGACTGGCTCGAGGATGGGACCGAACATACTACATTGAACGAACAAATCTGTTTATTGATCACCGCAATAACTAGTTTCATAATTTATCAGTATAATTACTAACGATAATCATACACAACACAATGTAATTACACTAAGCCTGAAACCTATTAAATATACATATACATTTAGTAACTTAATATGCTTTCAGGAGAGATATTACCGAGCTGAAAAGATCAGCTTCGACTCGGAGATGTTTGCACCGTTCTTCCGTGGAATGGGTGATGAAGATTGGTTGCTTGTTAAGTTAGAGAGCTACTCAGATGAAAAGAAACTGAGCGACAGGAACTTATGTACGATCATTATGGCAACCATGAAGAAAATACGTATCCAGGAAAAGACTAACCGAAACAGAAAGCAATGAAGAAGAAGAAGGAATCTGCACGGACTAATAGAAGACATAATATCAAAATGAACATAACCTTATAAGCCTGTAATAGAATTAAAAATATATATATAAAGTTATGTTAAGGTTAAGCGTACGAATAGCTTAAATCCTACCTCCTCATGTAAATAAACATAAAGAACGTATATAAGGAGAATTAAGACCAAGAATAAATCATTTGTTATCTCAACTACGTGCGTTTCATTTCCTTGTTCGTTTTTCATCTTTTTTTTTTTAAGTTTGTCTTCCAACATCTCATAAGTGATGCCGAAACCCAATCGTTTTTATTATTATCGGTTTCTCTCTCTCTTTTTTTTAAAAAAAAAAGCTCTTAAATTTTTTCATTTCTCTCTTGTTATAATCGAACATCATGGATGACGATCAACCACAACCGATAGTGCGACCGGCAAACTTCATGGTTCCGACTATACTTGAAGTCTTGACTATACGGAAGCCTTCCCCTAATTCATTCCATCCTGCCATCCGACAATACAAAATTGTTTAAAATGTTTTTGTATATATATTTATCAGGCTAAGTCAATTGTCTATATGTATTTGCTGTATATGTATTGTAATTGTGTATATGTTTTGTAAATAAAAATTTAGGAAGTAAGAAAAAAATAATTCCATCTCAGACTTTCGGTTAATCTTACGTTATCCGAAACAACGCCGGTATTTTTGGTGGGGCATGAAGCAAATGGTACAAGAGACTATAGAAAATTGTGATATATGTCAGTACAGAAGTGTACAAATTGTGAGTACAAATATGGCAGGAACCCCCAAAAACAAACACAAGAAGAGACGCTCACCGCGATGGTCCACTTTCACCTGAAAGGGTTACACCCAGGTCACGATCATCGACCTCTTCAGCAAAGCAGGTAAAAATAACATTCCAAAAAAATTAAACAGACGAAAATTATATAATTTAAAGTATTTATAAGACAATAGATATCACAAAATAAAATTACATTCATATCTAAAGTAAATCCACATCAGCAAGATCATTGCTAAATAAGAGCAGATTTTTATTTATCCATTAATAGTTTATAATACATGTTTCTAAAGCCAGTTTGAGATTGTATATTTTTAATATTTTCTGGGTTTTCCTGCCACAAACGAATTCCGCTAATTAAAAATGATTTACTATATGGAGATGTTCGATGGACTGGAATGTGAAATTGACCATTTTGTTTTTAAAGAATGTATTTTGGAGGAAGAATTTGTTTTTCAAAGAGATCGTAAAGGTAATTGGGAGTTTTATCTTTAAAAAGTTGGTACAGGAAACTAAACAAAATGTATTCTTCAAAAAACGGCGTTACCTGCTCATGACAGGAACAATGAAAAAACAAAAATGAACCTAATACATGCATTAAATGCCCTCTGAAGAATTGATAAGTCTTTGCCCTGCATATCTGTAAATAATATAGTACAATAATCGAAATGTTGCTTTTTTAAAAAGCTATATCTCGAGAAATATTTAACGTAAATAAATCTTTTAGGGCTCATATTTTAGGAAATTTGCTCATCTTTAAATGGCGTTCTCTTGTGTTGTTCCTACTTTTTAAGATATAGAGCTCCGAATGAAAAATTAATTTTTTTTATCACTTTCAAATTGCCGCCAATTTTTATTCCCCCTACCTATACTTGGCAGACTCATCGATTTTGACTATTAATTATACATAGTTTTCATTAAAGCAATAAAAAATTGGGGTAAAATAAATGACTTTTTTCACCTCTTGGACTCTTGTACTACCAAGCCTTACTGCCAGCAAATTGGAATAATTTGTTTAAGTTGCTAAAGAAGAACAACCTGTACCGAGAAATGTAACCACGAAATCAAGAGTGCAGTGTCTCTATCCCTGTAGTTGTATACGGCACCCAAAATTAAGCGAATGAATAAATAAATATGTCGTTAGAAAAAAATTTTCCTGTTCGAAATAGTTTAATTTTACTTTGATGAAACTAAATTCTGTTTTTATTTGAATCATTTTATCATTGAAGGACTCAAGCTATTCACTATTTTTTTTTAATTTCGTTTTTCATTCTAGTAATAGCATTTTTATTCTTTTTAGAGTTCATCTATCGCCGGATATATGTATATGTATATGAGTTACGGACTGTCAGCTGACAGGTCCATATCAGCTGATCGAGAACAGCTGACC
>NW_027108281.1:3471-4008 GCF_000696795.3 Halyomorpha halys | reverse complement strand
CCTACCTGTTCAAAAGTAAAGTTTGAACAGAAGGCGACATAAAGCGGAAGTGGCCAGCCTTTTAATGGCTAATATTTCTATTTCAAATATGTCGCGTATACAGGAAGTAGTCATAACGATATGACGAAAAATGAAAAATGATAAGAGAAAGATACAGAAATTTTATTATAATAATTTTCTAATTTAGGAATAACTAGTTCCATTACCTTGTCCCCTCATTTCATAATGTTTACTTATCAGAAATTTAGGAATAACTAAGTAAAATTAGAATGACACATATCGTTACTAATAATACAAATTTGTACTAATTGTATTAACTACCCTAACTATATTTTCTTCAGTATATTCTCGTATTATTAATAACGATATGTGTTATTCTAATTTTGCTTAGTTATTCCTAAATTAGAAAATTATTATAGTTATTATTATTATTATTATCATATTTATGTATTTGTCAAAAATTTTTACTCTCACCATTGTTACTTATTTTTTATTCTTATCATTGTTTATTCAATTTTATTTTATATTGATAATATT
>NW_027108281.1:0-1191 GCF_000696795.3 Halyomorpha halys | reverse complement strand
TTCATCAATTTCTTTGAATAAAAATAGTTTACTTGTTAATAAAACATATGAAATGTTTTTTTTCTTATCCTTCCTTCCAGGTATACCAGAATTCTATTTTCTTGCAAAGTTCCATTACCTTATCCCCTCATTTCATAATGTTTACTTATCAGAAATTCTAAGTTCAGTTCAGTGATATAAAAACTAAAGACAGATCCTGTGTCTAAGTTTCTATTTTATTACTTGATTCAAAATGACAAGTGATTATATACCATATTTATGTGCATATGTAAAAATTATATTAGTTAGTTCTCTAATACATACATAATGTTTATTTCATATTTGATTCCTTCTTTTATTTATATGATTAGTTCTAGGTATTATTATAGTATTTATGAATTTAGAATATATTTTAATTAATAAAATGTTATACTCATTGTGCTATATATATATATGCTGTCTCCCAGTCCTTATCCCCATACTTACACAATCCGCTCTCCTTAAAATAACCCACAACCTCCAAACTGCCATGGAACACCAAAACCTAACTATCCTCATCCTCCTTGATTTCTCCAAAGCATTTGACACGTTTGACCACAACATCCTTCTTACCAAACTACGAAATCTTCCTCTACCCAACAGTACTTTGCGCTGGTTTCAATCCTTCCTATCTGATCATTCCCAGTACATAGTGGTTCCTGATAAACCTCCATCAATTACTCGACCCCTCACCAGTGGTGTCTCCCAGGGGTCATCGCTATTCCCTACCCTTTTCTCTATCTACATCAATGACCTTCCCATCCTTATCCAACATTCTCAATACCATTTGTATGCAGATGATTTCCAAATTTACCTTTTGACCTATTAGTTGCTACAGAGAAGATTCAAGAAGACTTGAATAGAATTAGTCAGTGGGCACAATCTATCAAGTTATCCAATCCCGCCGTCCATCGTATATCTCAGATATCCTTCAATTTAAGTCCTCAGTGCATTCCCACAATACCCCCTCATGGCCTTCAGACTTATATATAACTGCCCATTGAACTGCAGCCTTTGGTAGATCTTTCCTCATCCCTATGGAATACTATTTCCTCCTTTATTTGTAGTTCTAATACTCTTCCAATCTTCAAATCCCGTATCTTTGACTACCTACTGTCCACCCAATTCCGGAAGAATAACAATTGAAAGTTTCAAAAAAGCTTTATATATTTT
>NW_027108280.1:2465-4778 GCF_000696795.3 Halyomorpha halys | reverse complement strand
TCCTGAGATATAGCTTTCTCAAAATAAATTAACTTAATACTAATCTTTCAGTAAATTTTTAAGAAATTTTGCTTTTTAAAAAGCAATATCTCGAGAACTATTCGACTCTTTTATGGCTAATATTTCAGCAAATTTATTCTACTTTAAATAAAGTTCTTTTAATTTTTCTAGTGTTGTTGATATAGATAAAGATATAGAGCTCTGAATGGAAATTTAATTATTTTTAAAGTTTGAAACATCCGCCATTTTTCATTCCCCCTATCTATACTTAGCAGACTCATCAATTTAGACTAGTAATTATACATAGTTTTCATCAAAGTTATCAAAAATTGGAGTGAAATAACTAACTTTTTTCTCCCCGGCTCTTTTACTATTATAAATTTGACTTTATGATTGTTACAGTCACGATCGTACTGACACACTAATTTTGGTGTGATAGTTGATAGTTCAAGTATTGCCAGTGAGCAACTACCACATCATATCAACCTTACCAAATGTAGGCGTGAAAACATTATTCTTATATATCTACCCAAAAAATTGTAAAATTGTTTACGTTACGAGTTACGTATTCACCCATGACCGCAGCGAAAATAAAGTGTTGTCATGTAAGAGGTGACTCAAGTCTGATATGGATAAGTGTTAATATGGATTAATAAATAGTTGTTGAGACATCATATATATATTTTTTATCATTGAATTAATAAAAATGGTTTTATTAAAGAGATCCAAAAGAAGGATCTTATCTTGACATTCAAAGGTATAATAATATTTCTTAATCAAATATAAACTAATGATAATAAAAAATAAACAAGTTAGTTCTAATAATTAGTTGCTAATTCCAAAGGATTCTGGAGATAATTAAGAGCTCTCCTGTTTCCTTTGACAGGACATTAAATTGCGGGGAAACCGCAAAGTGATCCTTGCCCTGCGGCTGTAATAAAATGCCTTTCATCCTTGCGCTTTTATTACCACGCAGAAGATGCGCCAAAGACCGCTCGTAATTTCCGATATAAGTGATCACTTATAAAGGGTTCGTTACCCACTTTTAGAAATTTATAGGCTTTAAATAATCATCAATTAATTCTCGTCTGGGCCTTCTCCTTTGCATAGGGTCGTTATTCTGCGGCAACTAATTTGGATGTTTTTTTTTTTATTATTTATTTTCATTACTATCCTGTCTAGGATTATAATTTATGTCGGCCAGGGATCATGAAATAACTAGATATTGTAATTAACGTGGCACTAAAATCGATAGTTATCGTGGATCTGATTACGCCGCTGCATTTTGTTGCAATGAACTCGTAAAATTATTATGAACTATTTTCTGAATATCTGTTATAGACAGGGACTTCGTTACAGGGGGTATACAGGCAGAGACACACCTAGTAATTGGAATACGTGAAAAGTTCAATGATCCGAAATCTGAGACCTTGAAGATTGAAGTAAAATATTATTAAAAAAAGTTTTATTCAAAATTCAAAATTATTTATAAATGGTATCTATAGAGGACAGTATTTGGCAATGAGTAAAACCAGAAAAAATATGAAAAGTCAGGTGTTCAGTACTTAGTAGCATAGAAGAACGGTTTTTGGAACAATGATTTTTTAAGGAGGTAATTTGTTGAAGAAATGTTTCCCCAATTAAGGGTACCCACGATATAGAGGCTGAGTGTGGGTACCCACAGGGTCGACTCATGGCTACAATTACAGAATAAATTATTATCTACCTGATATTAATCTTCCCCTATGAATTACCTAACCATGCTACTAAGAGTGCTACCAACGGGTAGTTTCTCTATGTTGCCTGTATCATATCATTATGATCTCTCATAAAATTTACTAGAGGTATAATTAAGTACAGTTGTAAACGTCAATGAATAATATTAAAAAAAGAAAAAGAAAAAAGGAGGTCCTTGGAGCTAGTAGAACAGAATATTACAACAATAAGATACAATAAGGCAATTAAAGCTAGGATAAATATTATGTAAAAATAAAGTAATAAGAAATTACATATAAATAAAAGGAACCTTTACCTTTGAACAGGTAGGTGGTCCTGACTTGTTCTTTGCTCATTTATTATCATTATTATTTTTTTATTTATAATTATTCTTTCAAGGCGTTTATTTAATCTATATTCTTTTTTTTTCGTCTCCTCCACTTTTAACTGTATATTTTACGTATTTTTCAGAAATGTTTACCCTTACCATTGTTACTTATTTTTTATTCAATTTTATTTTATATTGATACTATTTTACGTCTTCCTTCCTTTTATTTATATGTAATTTCTTATCACTTTATTTTTACATAATATTTA
>NW_027108280.1:0-2415 GCF_000696795.3 Halyomorpha halys | reverse complement strand
GGCAGCATAGATAAATAAAGTATTTCTCTCTCTCTCTGTAATATATGAATTTTGTATATTTTGTTTTTTTTTAGTGAGTGATAATTTATTTTTATGAAGTAGTAGTCATTGAATTAAAGAAAGTAGGTGATTCAGTGTGTTGTATATTTTTGTTGTAGTAGAATGTAATATTATTATAATAATATTATTATTGTAATATTATATGGTAGTAGAATTTTGCATATTTTTTGTTTGTTACTAAGTGATAATTTATTTTTATGAGTCAGTACTCATCGAGGTAAAGAAAGTTGGTGATTCATTGTGATTCCTCCCGATTTACCTTATGTACTCTTCATAAAATATTATAATTTCCATATTTTTAGAATAATTCAAAATACTAACTCATATTTATATAACTTATGAAATAATATATTACTCAAACTTGAATAAGATACAAGGAATATTTATTTTATAGAATACTCATTTCGTTGAAATCAAGGAAAAGCCAAAAGATAAATACACAACTCCTGGTTTCGATCGATATTCAATAACGTTTCACAGATTTGTGGTTTTCTTTTCGTTTATCTGTTTCCCAAGATACCGAGAAAACCGCATTGACCACATCTTGTTTGTGGGGTACATTTCTGCATAGTTTCATTTCATTTCTACATGTGCATTAAAGAAAAATCTCATTTACCATTTATTCTACATTTCATAGCACAGTAAGTTCATGTGATGATGAAATGTCGACTTACTGGATTTCGACTAAGATGAATTTAAAATCATGATATACTCTGACTTATTTTTTTTAGAGGTAGAACATTAAAGAAAAATGTATATACTTGTTAACGCCATATTTTATAATTACTCTTTGATTAATTTGTAAATAGTATTTAGTTAGTATTAGGTTTAAATTTACTTACATTTATTTTTATTTAAATTTGAATTTGGTTACTTGTGAAGAAAAATGTATATTTATATTTGTCTGTTATAATTAAGTAATAGGGATTATCCTACCATATTTTTAATATCACAGTTAACAATGTTTTAGCGCACTTGCTCAGCCTCCACTGACTCATTACCAGCGATGCGGCGAGAGGGATACGCTAGGAACTCTTGAGTTCTGCTCTACCCCTCAGGGATCCTCAGGTCGATTGTGTAAATATTGTATATATTATTTTATCATTATGTTATTTTATTTATTTATTTTTCATACAGATAGTTTGATTATGTTCACCTATACATATTATGTAATAAATAATTTGTATATTATTGTTTAATAAATCAATTGGTATTGATGTTAAGTCTCAAAACTGTTTATTACTTCATCATCAGCCCAACGTTTCGGCCAGTTCAGCCATCCTCAATAACAATCTTAAATATAAATTTACAACTCGCATCTAATTATTTAAAAACGTATTGCAGGCTATTCTGGCCAGACCATTAATAAAAGTCAAATCACCCTATTTTATCACAGTTTTTTTATTTATTACTTTTAATTTCGATCTATAAACTTATCAACTATCTCATTTTTGTTGATAATATAGTTGATAGTTTTAAGTTGATCTCAATTTTAAAAAAATAAAAATTAATAAAATTGTTACAAAATAGGGTGACTTCATTGTTATTAATGATCTGGCCGGAATAGACTGCTATAAGGTTTTAAATAATTAGAAGCGAGGTGTAAACTTACATTTAAGATTGTCCTTGAGGATGGACAAATGGGCTGAAACGTTGGACTATTGATATAATAGAGAGTGTTGAGACTTAACATGGATCCCAATTAGTTTATTTACCAATAAATACCAGCCTCAAGAATTTAAAAAATATATTATATATATTTAGTATAAATTTTTAATTTACTAGAAAACTAATCCGCATAGGATAAGTATGAATACTTGTGTGGAGAAGCCTTCTAATAAAGACACTCCTGACGTAGTATATTCACCTAATGTAGCAGATCTCTGCTCTAGAAGCGTTTCAGCTTCTTTATCAGTTTTTGTGGTAGTCAGTAAGTTTATGTTTAATGTTAATGTAATGTTTCTTAACAGTAGGTTAAGGTGTCTCACGAGTGAGTCAGGAATGGTTTTGTACCGTTTTATTTTACCAGTCACAAAAGGTATGTCCAGGTCCTTGTATAATGATTTGTTTGTGAAGTAAAAGGGACTGTGGGTGATCGGAGGAATATGGGTTGAAAGATCTGAAGATGGGATTTTTAGCAGGAGCCCAACACCTGAGTGGCGCAAGTCCATTTAGGTGAAAGTAGAATGTTGTATATTTTGAGTTTGTTTGTAAGTGATAAGTTATATTTCTGAAGTAGTCAGTGATTCACTATGTTGTATATGTGTATTGTAGTAGAATGCAGTGTGTTTCCTCTAACCGCTTTTTTATTATATTTTCCTTTTAATCTATGTGTTAGTCTTATTGTCGTAAAAT
>NW_027108279.1:17101-17592 GCF_000696795.3 Halyomorpha halys | reverse complement strand
TTGTATATAATTTTAGTTCGGTGTTGGCATAAACTTCAATTATATATCAATATTAGCTACCAAATTTTGTGAACGAAAGCCTCAAATAATCCCGGATAGTCAGTCCCTTTTGAGACTTGGATGTTATTGTGATTGATACCCTCCATATTTGGTCTCTCCCGCGTATAAGTTAATAATTAAGTATTTATGACAAAGTATCTTTTAGGAAGCTTCAACTGTTCGGTCTGGTCAGTTTTACGTCGTTTTTTTTTTTGGTTCGTTGACACTCAACCACCAAAAAAAAGACAGTTGGCCTGATCCAAATTCTTTTCGTTATGTTCCGGACGTTCGCATTCTGACGCGCAACGCATCTTCCCGGTCTAATAAATTATCGTTCACTTCCAGGCTTTCTATGATCCGATCACCTCCTTTGAGGAAATGGTTTAGTTGTCCGAATTCCCCTGTGGACCATGGCTCACTTCATCTGGCAGTGGAGGCATCTCTGTAGCCGG
>NW_027108279.1:16728-17051 GCF_000696795.3 Halyomorpha halys | reverse complement strand
GGATAGTCAGTCCCTTTTGAGACTTGGATGTTATTGTGATTGATACCCTCCATATTTGGTCTCTCCCGCGTAGAACTTAATAATTAAGTGTTTATGACAAAGTATCTTTTCAACATATAAAATGTAATTATTGAATAAGACTTAATCAAAACTGTCTTCGATTATTTGACGATTAAATAGCTGTGGATTTCTTGTATTGTTCTATTTTTTTTATTGTAGCATACAAATTTTTATTATTAATTTAAATAAAAGTTCTACTAATAAAATTGCTAGAAAAGCGGTATTTGATGCTTGAGAACGTGCGCTAGCCATCTCATGCCCTC
>NW_027108279.1:13266-13678 GCF_000696795.3 Halyomorpha halys | reverse complement strand
TATTCAACTTGCTTTGTAGTTGATGTAGTAGTCGTGTGCCTTCACTACCTATAAGAAAAGACTTAAAATGAGATAGTCTGAGTTGTGGTCAAGGAAAACAATTTTTTTTATACCAGATCGGCCTGGTATGGTTGATATGACCGTTATATTATATTTTTTAACAGTTGATTATGGTGGAGGGGGTATAGGCTCGTACTATAGACACCCTAACTATATACAATGTTACAAAATATAATATAATAATACAAAAGAAGAATAAAAATCAATAGAGAAGAGCAATGCTTCTTAATAAAAGAGGAATGTAAATTTTTTTTTTAAATTATTTATTTAATGTAATTTACAACTGAACAAAATAATACAATAGGTAAATATGTAGTATGTTTCATATACACTTGAAAATCTTGGAAAGGAA
>NW_027108279.1:12514-13216 GCF_000696795.3 Halyomorpha halys | reverse complement strand
GCAATAGGTACTGTAAAAAATAATTTTAATTAAAAAACCGACTAGGGAAATATTCAACTTGCTTTGTAGTTGATGTAGTAGTCGTGTGCCTTCACAACCGAATAAGAAAAGACTTAGAAAGAGATAGTCTGTATTATGATCAAGGAAAACAATTTTTTTTTTTTATAATTTTACTTTATACCTGATCGGCCTCGTATGGGCCTTACATGGTTGATATAACCGTTATATTATATATATTTTTTAACAGTTGATTATGGGGGAGGGGGTATAGGCTCGTACTAAAGACACCCCTAACTATATGCAATGTTGTTATTAAAAGAAGAAAAAAAATAAATAGAGAAGAGCAATGCTTCTTAATAAAAGAATAATGTATAATTAATAACAAAAAATAATGATATTGGTACACTTAAATAAAACAAACAATTGCCCTCTAATATTGAAAAGAAACAAGTTAATTTGAAAAAGGGACGAGAGAAGAAAATAGAAAAAAATAAATAAAAAATAATAATCAATAAATCAAATGAGTAATAATAAAATGTAAAATTGAGGTAGTGTGACTATGAATTAATTTTATATTTATCAAAATTTATAACAGAATATCCTGCAGCAGTCTGGGCTTCAGTCTTCCGGTTGAGGTTGTGTTTCCCAGGTTGTAGGTCACTGCTCCTTTAACTGTCGGCAACTGGGAGTGGAACTTCATGA
>NW_027108279.1:8359-12019 GCF_000696795.3 Halyomorpha halys | reverse complement strand
TTTAGGATAGGATATAGCATTGCTAAGTTTGCGTAAGTATGATATTAGTATAATATTGTATAATATAGTATATTAGTTTTAAGTAAGTATATTAGTTTGTTGTTGATATGGTGATTCCAGGTAAGGCGGCGATCCAGTTGAATTCCCAGGCATCTTACTGTTCCACTGGCAGGATTAAGGAAAACAATTATGAAATAGTTTCTACTAATTGGGTGTTAAAAAAAAATGACCGTTTTATCAAATTCAAGATTCAAGTACTGTAAATATTTGAATCCCATTTAATACTTAATAATCTATCTAGAGCATTCTCTAAGAATTTAATTTTACTCGACTATTTTTGGAATAAATGTTGTTCAATATAATAATGTTTTTTTTATTTTATATTGCACACCTGGTGTGCAATACCTCCGTCGTAATAAAAACTTTCACAGGAGCTACCTCTCCTCCACACATGGCGTGCAATCATCTTATTTGTACAAAGGGAGTTACAGAGCGACTGATTTCTATTGCAAACTTGCTGTTTTTTTCTTATCAAAAATGGATTCTGGGAATGGTCTCCAAAAATATGTGCTATCTCGAATAGTCAATTGTTTTCTGCCACTTACCAAAATAATTTAATGGTTTATTGTTAAGAAAGTATCCTATATCGAATCAGAAAAAAAAAAGGATGCTAATAGAGTAAATCAAATGTGATCCTTGATGACAAAAGATGACACAAATGAGCGTTGACAGTGATTTAGCGTTCGTGGCCCTCGGGCGATGAGTGCAAATTTGTTCAATTGAGGAAATTGCTTCTGTCCCGCCACCTGCTACTACCACGTCTCTGATAGTTAGCTAGTTCCCAAAACTGTTTTGCTTGGTTATATAGTTTTTTCTTTATTATTCCTCAGTAAAATATATAATTTATGATAAGTCAGTTTTAGATACGATGGAGAATGGGTTTGAATGCCCAGAGAAATTTAAATATTTTTATTCTACAATAACTAGCAAAACGAAATTGAAAATAGAAGGCTATCTTAAAAGCAGGGGACAATGGTTGTAATTTTAAATTAACATCTGACACATTTTAGACATTGTTTTTGTTTCTGAATTGTAAATATTCGAACACCATTATTATTTTCATTCAATATTCAATAAAGGAAAGACAAATACAAGTCCTCTATACTTCTACAACCATATTTATACTATAAGAGGATGATAGTCCGGGTGCGATTAAAAAACTCAAATAATAATTAACCTATAAATGTGAACCAAGGTTATGTCCCAGTTTGTTGGGCTTCGTCAGTAAAACAAAAATATAAACAGCTAAAATAATGCTACTAAATAAAAGAATAGTTAACATGGAATAAAAGTAAACCAAGGTATGACTAAAAGTGATTTAAAGTATGTAAGTATTTATATAAAAATGAACAAAGTAAATTAAAGAAAATAAAAAAAAAGATGTGTAGTGAATAGTACAAATAAATAAGAAATGAAAAAAAAATAGTGGACAATTAATAAAAATGGAAATAATAACTAGATTAAAATAAAATACAAACATAAAAATACATGAAGAAGATGGTCACAAGGGGTGCGGTCAAAAGAGAACAATAAGAATAACAACAATACCAAAGAAGTGTAAGAAAATTATATGCAAATGAAAGAAAAGAAGAAATAGTATTATTTTAAAATAAACAATGATAAGAATATAAAAAATTGCCCATACTATATAAACCTTTTTAACATAACATTTTAAAAATGTTGCATAATTTTGTTTGTTTCTTTCGATAACATTTTTTAAGATTAAAATCTTTTGAATTTATTTTATTCTAAATTATCATAATGTTGCACAACGTTTCGGGACTATTGTTCTATATTCATGTACTTTAATAAACCGCATAATTAGTCAAACTTTTAATTTCACAATGAAATTATCGAGCCAATTTTTTCAAGCCATATAGGTAATAATACTAACATAAGGACATAATTTCCTTTGTGAACTTAAAAGTTCAACTAATTATGAGGTTTATGAAAGTACATGAATAATGGGGCAATAGTCCTGAAACATTGTACATGGCAAATAATTTTTTTTTATTTTAAAAATTTATGTATAGTTAAATATTACAGTCTGCCATTTTTGGGCAATATTTAACATTTATTCGAAAATAATAATAAAGAAATAAATAACAAATAACGTAAAATATAATAAATAAGTAAAATATAATAAATAAGTAAATAAAATCTCTCTCTAAATAATAAACAGTTGGTAACTATTTTTGTTCTCTTTTGGCCGCGCCCTTGACCACTTTCTCCATATTATAAAAATACAGTACGCAATAAAATAAGAAGGGGAATGAGAATAAAATAAAGGTCCCGAAAAAAGAATGATTTCCTGTTTGGTTCATTATTTTTCTTTTCTTTCCTTCTTCTTTATTTTTTCTTAAACTTTCATTTATTCTTATTCCTCTCATTTTCCGTCTTTTGGTGTTTATCTTTTTTTTAGCCTTAACGAAGTCCTACAAAGTGGGGCGAAACGTTAGCTCACAATAAATAGTTTTTTTACTATTTGAGTTCTTGAGTGGGAATGTCAAGGTTCATTTCTCGGGGCCTACGTGAAATAAATATCGACCAGCCCAGTTGGGAATCGAACCCACAACCTTCTGAACCAAGTGCTCTGAGACCCTCGCCCCAGCCCGCTCAGCCATCAGGTCCTCATCTTTCTTTTATATATTATACATAGTCAATCAACGATGTAGGTGAAAATACAATAAATATCTATATAGGATATTCACCAAAAAAATTGTACACATTAAACTATATTGCCAAATCTATGATAGGCTACTTCCAGTGTAAATAGAAACATTTAGCCTAAATTTTAATTTACAATACTAGATTATATAATTAGCTTCATTGTATCTATGTAATTCCGTAATAATTTATTCTTAATTTTTTTTACATTATAAAATGAAAATCAGAAATATTTAGGGAGTTGACAATAAACCAGGAAGTTATTATTATTTTTTTCAAATTTCAAATACAGTAGTGTAGACAATTTATTTAGACATATTAACTGCAATATATCGAAACTAACAAGACAGACCCCACTGAATCACACATTCTATTCAGTGAGAGGCTTGCCACAAGACCTTCAAATCCTAAATACTGCGGTCAGCCACAAGAAGCTTCCATACCTGAGAGATGTGGTGCGTATAATATTTTTTTCGTCTACTCAACTCTTTATGTAACAGGTTCTTCAACCCAGGCATTTTTCAGCAGCATTGAAAATATATTTGTTTCACTATAACGCGAATAGAAAGAGGTTAGAAAATATGTTTGTGGGTATAATTATATATGCATGTAATATACTTAATCAGTTTGGAACATAATTAGTTAACCATGTATAATTAATTAAAAGAAGATAGTTCGGATGACAATCAAAAGAGTATACAAAATAGAAGAAAAAATGTATTAATTAAATTTGCATTTTGCAGTGCTGCATGAGGGCTAAATGAAAATATGATAATTATCATACTATTCTATATTTAATAATTATTATATATAAATATATTTTAAATGATAAAATATATATAATTTCTTTTTTTTTGTTATATAACATACTACATGTTCTTATCATACTATACAATATGTGTGTCTTGTTTTTATTTAGCTCTGGGAAATATA
>NW_027108279.1:5238-5574 GCF_000696795.3 Halyomorpha halys | reverse complement strand
ATTTTAATATTGTATATATGGTTGAGAGTAAAAATTGATGTATAGGAAGATGGTCAGGGTTGCGGTCAAAGGAGAAACAAAAATAGTTTACAACTGCTTATTTTCCGACGTTTCGCTCCAATTTGTAGGGCTTCATCAGGGCTAAAGAGATACAAAATGATACAATGATAAGAATAAAAATACAAAGATAAGAATAAAAATAAGTAACAATGGCAAGAGTAAAATTTTTATATATAAAAATGCATAAAATATACAGTTAAAAAGTACAGGAGATTTACATAAAACAAAAACAATACGGGGAAGGAAAAAAAAAAATATATATATACAATTTTTACT
>NW_027108279.1:4591-5188 GCF_000696795.3 Halyomorpha halys | reverse complement strand
CTTGGTCCATCAATGTACAAGCTTCATGATGCCCTCATAAAAGAAGGTTTTCCGTTGAGCTGCGATCTAGGAATGTCCCGCTTCAATCCATTCGTGGACACTCCGGTTGTGACAAAACACTGTACCAAATGTCTTCGATGAATTTCGGCCCCTGATTCGCCTTCCGACCACAAAGAACGGATCACTGAACATTGCTCTTCTTTAGTGCAAATAGAAAGCAGCCATAATCAACAGCACGACAGCGATAACGAAACTAACCCAGCAGCTTGAAACGTCCACATACATAACAAAACATAAACCAAGCATGCGCTATCAACGCAAAACGACAGTGCTGCCAACATAAACAATAATATAACTAAATTGCAGATAAATATTGACTTAACCTCCTAGTTGAACTTAGGAACTCCACTTAACCGTAGGATTCCTCTCGTGTCCAATCCAAAATCCTCAATGCCCCTTTGTCACAAATAAAATCACCCACATCGATGTTATAAAAATTCTAACATAGCTACACTTACTATAATTATATGTTACTATTGCCTGCCGTGGACATTATATTTATATTATTATTAATAATTATGCAATATGCAATATTTT
>NW_027108279.1:3293-4541 GCF_000696795.3 Halyomorpha halys | reverse complement strand
CTTGGTCCATCAATGTACAAGCTTCATGATGCCCTCATAAAAGAAGGTTTTCCGTTGAGCTGCGATCTAGGAATGTCCCGCTTCAATCCATTCGTTGTGACAGAACACTGTTCTTGCACTGTACCGAATATCTTCGATGAATTTCGGCCCCCGATGAGCCTTCCGACTACAAAGAACGGATCACTGATTGTTGCTCTTCTTTAGTGCAAATAGAAAGCGGGGCAACCGTCATTAACAGTAATAACGAAACTAACCTTGCAGCTTGAAACTTGCATAGACAAAACAAAAAATAAGCAAAGCCATTGTTACTAACGCAAAACGACAGTGCTACCAACATAAACACAAATATAACTAAATTACAGATAAATATTGACTTACCCTCGTAGTTGAAATTACGAACTCCACTTAACCGTAGGATTCCTCTCGTGTCCAATTCAAAATCCTCAATGCTCCTTTGTCACAAATAAGATCACTCACATCGATCTTCCAAAAATTCCAACATATCTTACTATAATTATATATACACTTACTATAACTATATTTTATTATTATCTGCCGTGGACATTATATTTATATTATTACTAATAATGTAAATGCCTATTATATTATTATTTTAATATATTACACGACCTGAAAAGACATCATTTTCAATCATTATAATAGGTTCTATTAGGACTCACTGAGTTGAACTTTGAGGCTCCACTAAAACCATCCTATTCCTCTCTTATCCAATCTTTACAATCAAAAATATTTCGTGAAATCCTCAATGCTCCTTACTTTTTCACTAATAAAATCATCCACAAAGACTTGTGTTTGTTACTACATGATCCGTATGTAGTCGATCTCGCCTAAACCTGGTATCAATTCTTCCATTCTAAACTCTGTAACCACCCAAATCGACTTTTTTTTAACCTTGCTTCTTCTTCTATTGAATACTGACGATCCTCCGAGGTGGCTGAAAAGAAGATGGCCTCGAAACCTTTTAATGTACAAATATTATTAGCTACCAACGTGCAATTTCTACACTTTAGTGTCATGCTACTGTAATGGAGCTCAGATGTAAATAAATTAACATATATCTTTTTTTACATTTTAATTATGAATTTTCTATTCCAACGCAACCTAACCTGACTTTAATTAATCCATCAATATTATATTTTATTGAAAATAATTAGGTAGTCTATGATACTAAAGAAATTGCTACATTTTTGAGTGGTTTTAGTTAGTTTTTAATAATATAAAAGATGA
>NW_027108279.1:0-501 GCF_000696795.3 Halyomorpha halys | reverse complement strand
ACCTTTACTCTCCGTCGTAAACCTCTGCCCTCCTGTCCTACAGTATCCTTTCTAAATACACCACTAATGCCTGTTGAACAGATTCGATACTTAGACTACATCTTGACAAGAGACTTACTTGGAATCCACACACAAGACTGAAACGACAAGAAACTGCATGTAGATTCCGTTTGCTACAACACTTACTTGACAAACGCTCTAAACCATTCACTACAAAAAATTAGTATACACTACAATAATCAGACCAATTTGGACACATGGAATTGAGCTCTGGGGCTCCACCAAACCATCAAATTTTCCCCGCATTCAATCGTTATTTTGGATTGTAACGATTGGATGCGGTAAAAATTTGATGGTTTGGTGGAGCCCCAGAGCTACGTAAAATCCTTGATGCTCTTTATTACGTCACAAATAAACTCATTCACAAAGACCTTAACATCCCATTTGTTGCAGATTTGACCCAAAACAGATATGCGTCTTTTCATTTCAAACTCCTTAACC
>NW_027108278.1:0-1136 GCF_000696795.3 Halyomorpha halys | reverse complement strand
TAGATATATATTTCTGTATAAATATATCTAATGCCAAAATAATATAAAAATAATGGCTGCAGTAATTTTCCGTGTCCTCGTTATTTACTTGTGAGGGATTTAAACTGTCAACAAGTCTTGGCTCGCCCTTTCGTCTTTACAATTCACCCCCAGTTTGTTTGTAGTTACAATAAACATAACAAAATTAATTCAGTTTTGAATATTTATAAGCAGTATTCATGAGGATAATGAAGTTTCGTTGGGAATAGAGCTTCATTAATGAGTTAAAACAAACTTGAGAGCTCTTCCTCCGTCATGTGTATACTAAATTATAAAAAGTTGATTTGAACATATATTTAATTATTTATTTATTTCACTCAATTTCACTGCTCAGAAGGTATAAAATTTTTTTTTTAAAAATCTATATATGGAGAGACGAAAAATAATTTTATTTAAATAATTATTCAAGTAGTGAAGTAGGTTGTAACACAAAAATTAATTAATCAAAGCGTTTTATATAAACGCTATACATAGCTTACAAAAAAAGTAACTTTGATGTCAGACATAAATTCTTATCTACTATTCTTACAATTTATTTATACTGATGGTAAGCTTGAAATTTATTAATAACAATTCATTTTTTTAGAACAATAAATTGGTCTTCCGTTATTTTCTAAAAGTTTCTAAAGCATTACTTTTATTTTATTTCATTTAATTTGAAGAAAAAATTGCCTATCTTTTTCCATTTCATTGAGAAGATCAATTAAAAAGCATTAAACTATTATTTTAGTTCTATTAATTAGTATGTGAAGGGACAAATTTTCTTAAAAACATATGTAACCGATCTACCCCGAACCATATATCACTCCTTCCATTATAAACTCCCTAACCACCCAACCCATTCTTACCTAGCTTCCTCTCCATTCCTAAAGATCCTCCAAGGGGTCTGAAAAGAAGATGGCAACGAGACCTGCTAATGTAAAAACGTCATTAGAGTGCTACCAATGGGTTGTTTCTCTACACGCCGGTATCACTCCTTTGTAAACTAAATTCCAATTTACTGGATGCATGTATATAAATTTATAGTTTTGAATTTCAATCAAGATAAAAAAAAAATTTAACTTAGATATATATTTCTGTATAAATATATCTAATGC
>NW_027108277.1:0-9301 GCF_000696795.3 Halyomorpha halys | reverse complement strand
ATTAATGAACCAATTTCAGTAACTTCTATGGGGTTCTAGATGGTATATCCGTTTACAGATGGGAAATTTATTATTCCGTATTCAAATGAGAAGAAAAGTAAATTTTTCCTGATAGTGCTGCTATCTCTTGAAAAAAAATCTTACTAAAAATCGGTACATTTAGCCTTTTAAGGCCTGCCAGAAGTGGTTTTTTAAACAAAGAATCTGACATCAACGACATCGGTGTTTTTAAAAATCGTTGCATACAATACATTACCCAAAATACATCTATGTTTAGGAACATCCATTTGAGTAACTTAAGGTCTGTTCCAACGATCACGCATTCTACGGCCTGTCAGAAGTGGTTTTTGAAACTAAGAATCCTATATCGACTACAAAAAACATCGATGTTTTAAAATATCAAATCTCAAAATTAAAATATCGTTGCTTACAATACATCGATATTTTTGAACAACCATTTCAGGGACATAAGATCTGTTCCAACGACAACGCATTCTACGGCCAGTCAGAAATGCTTTTTGTATCAAAGATTAGGACATCAACTAGAAAAAACATCGATGTTTTAAAATATTGGGATCTAGTATTTGAAAACTTTTTTAATTTGGTTCAATGGTGTTAAATATCGAAAAGTCAATAAGAACAATTTACAAAATAATATTTCATTTTCTAATCAAATATACAACACAAGATCAATCACATGTTTACACTAATTTATTTAATACCAGATCAGCTTGGTGCACCTTACTTGCATTATATAACTGTTACATCTAATTTGTTTTACAATTGATTATGAAGTGGATAATTATATGAAGCTGTCCTTGGAACAGACCTAGTATTTGAAAACTTTTTGAATTGGGTTCAATGGAGTAAAATATCAAAAAATCAATAAGAACAATTTACAAAATAATATTTTATTTTTAAATCAAATATACAACACAAGATCGATCACATCATAATCAACAAATTTATGAATATATAAATAGTGAGAGAATGCTGTTATGTTGTTAAGTTACCGCTATGTGATCATTTTTATTTGTAATTGTAATACATTGCCAATTTTTTAACTGTATGGGTACTATATAACAATTTAAATATGTAACATACATTTCAACAGTAGGAATACATAAATGGTGAAATAATGCTGTTATGTTGTTAAGTTACCGCTATGTAATAATTTTTATTTGTAATTGTTATACATTGCTAAAAACGAATTAGTGAATCAGACAGATCACGCGAATTTAATAATAGCATCGGAATAATAGTACTCAATATTAGGGACCGAAATTATGTGCAATAAAAAACCTCAAATGTGGAAAATTGTGCAGTACGATCTTTATAAGATTTATAATATAAATGGATGCATACTGCCTTAATAATTAATTATTTGCATTAATTAATTAGAATAATTACAGCATCCGTTTTTAAATTAATTACCAAGTTTATTTCAACAAAAATTGTTTACGATTATTTTTATAATGCAAATGTCTTATTTTATATTTACATTATTTTTATTGAGAAATCACACAGGACAAGAAGGATTAGAGTCTTTTGGAAATCCAAGTTGAAACAATAATCAGCTTATCCTTCTTAGCTACTCAAAGGCTAGTGATGTGCTTCGCGCCGAGGCGACATATTTCCGTGACAACGTATACTCTATAATCCTCTTACCCCCACCACCTCACTCTTACCCATCCCCACCACTACCTTCTCCGTTACGGGACACTTTTGCCTGTATGACTCTCAGCATCTATAATCCTCTTACCCCCACTACTACACTACTAATTACCTCCCCCACAATCTACTTCCGTTACGGGACACTTTTTCTAACATGGCATCCCGCAAAATGATTTATAACATGGCATCCCGCAAAATGATTTATAAGACGTTGTCACGTCAAAAATAAAAATATCCTGTGTGATTTTTCAATAAAAATAAGACATTTACATTAGTAAAAATGATCACATAGCGGTAACTTATCAACATAACTGCATTATTTCACCATTTATGTATTCATAATGTTTAAAGGTATGTTACATATTTAAATTGTTACATATTACCCATACCGTTAAGAAATTGGCAATGTATAACAATTACAAATAAAAATGACCGCATAGTGGTAACTTAACAACAGAACATAATTAGTTCACTATTTATGTATTCATAAATTTGTTTATTATGATGTGATCGATCTTGTGTTGTATATTTGATTTAAAAATAAAATATTATTTTGTAGATTGTTCTTACTGATTTTTTGATATTTAACTCCATTGAACTCTATTCAAAAAGTTTTCAAATACTAGATCTGTTCCAAGGACAGTTTCATATAATTATCCACTTCATAATCAATTGTAAAACAAATTAGATGTAACAGTTGTATCAAGCAAGTAAGGCGCACCAAGCTGATCTAGTATTAAATAAATAAATAAATTAGTGTAAACATGTGATTGATCTTGTGTTGTATATTTGATTAGAAAATGAAATATTATTTTGTAAATTGTTCTTATTGATTATTGATATTTAGCTCCATTGGAGCAAATTAAAAAAGTTTTCAAATACTAGATCTCTTACAACGACCACTTCATATAATTATCCACTTCAAAATCAAGCAACGATAATTTAACATTGGACATAGATATTTTAAACATCGATGTTTTTTTTAGTAACATTCCAACAACCATTTGTTCCATTAGTAACATCCAACTGACTGATCGAAACAGACCTTATGTTTCTGAAATAGATGTTCAAAAAAACAACAATGTATTTTTGGCAATGTATAATAAAAAATTTTTTAGAACAGCGCTGTTTTTTGGGTAATGTATAATAAGCATCGAATTTTAAAAACATCGATGTCGTTGATGTCAGATTCTTTGTTTAAAAAACCACTTCTGGCAGGCGTTAAAATGCGTGATCGTTGGATTGTCGTTGTAACATACCTTACGTTACTCAAATGGTTGTTCAAAAACATCGATGTATTTCGGGTAACGTATTGTAAGCAACGATATTGTAAAAACATCGATGTTTTTTGTAGTCGATGTCGGATTCTTAATTTCAAAACCCTCTTCTGACAGGCCGTAGAATGCGTGATCGTTGGAACAGACCTTATGTTTCTGAAATAGTTGTTTAAAAACATCAATGTTTTTTGGGTAATGTATTGTAAGCAACGATATTTTAAAACATTGATGTTTTTTGGAGTCCATGTCCTATTGGTTGATTGAAAAAGCACTTCTGACTGGCCGGAGCATGGGTAGTCTTTAGGACAGTCTTTATGTTACTGAAATGGTTAAAAATGTTTTTTTATTAATGTTTTTTTGTCGATGTTTTAAAACATCGATGTTTTTTTATCGATGTCACATCTCTAAGTGCAAAGTGGCCATGGCACATCAGATTCGAGAAAGATCGGCCGAGGCGGTATTGGGAGCGCTGCGTTTATGGTTCCAGTTCTATGGAGTACCGGAAAGAGTATCGTTTGATGCGGGACGGGAGTTCGATAACACCAAAGTCAGGGAGGAAATGAAGGCTTTGGAGGTAAGGTGGCATCTAAACACCCCAGTACACCCTAAGAGCAGGGGAGGGGGTATAGAGAGGCTACACGGTACGTTAAGCTATCACTTGCGGGTGTACCAGCTAGATAAGGGCCTGGAACCAGACGAGGCTATGATAAGAGCTATGGCAGACTATAACCACTCCGTGCATACAGTGGTGGGATTCGCTCCATTCGAAATTCTGTTCGGACTTAGAGGGCGCAAACGCGATTATAGAAACACGGTGATTGACGGAGAGGAGATCGTGGGTGGCGGGATGGCACTGAGAAAAACGAGGGACAAGGTGAGAGAGAGAATCGAAAAGGAGAAAGCCAAACGCGTGGCGCGACATAACGAGGGTGTACGTGACATTATGGGGAAAATTGGTATAGGGACAGTGGTTTACTGTAGAGTGAGCTCCAACAGGGGCAAGGAACCGCAAAGGTATGAAGGGCCATTCAGGGTGATTACAATTAGAGAGCATAACACAGTGACAATAGCTAGTATTAAAGAACCAAAAAAAACGAAGGACCGTCCACATAGAACAACTCAAGTTCCGCATAATGAATAATCAATAGGATCTGGAGTTTTCTTATCTATGTAAAAGTTTCTGTTTTTTTTGTATACAAAAGTTTTATCGTTAGTGTTTTTAAGTTTTATGGTAAGAAGAACGGAGTGACAAGTTTTATTAGTTTTTAAATAGTGTTAATTTTAGTTTATGAAAAGTGTATTTTTTAGTTTTCGTTTTGTGTATAGGTTAGTATATCTTTAGTTTTTTTTTTGTATTTTGTTGTGGTTATCTTTTAGGAGTTTATGAGGCATGTTCATAAACTGGTAGGGGGGGAGGCGTGGTTGGACAAGGCCTGTATACAACTCTAATCCTAACTTCCCATGTAAATAAACCCCAATAATGTTTATAAGGAGCATCGCAGAGATAATAAAACAGTATCTTTCTAGTAAGCGTGCGTTCTAATTCTGTTCCCTTTTTTTAAGTCTTTCAGTCCAAGTGCTCGTAAGTTATATATATGTAAGTTATAGGATGACCAGGGATAGTATCAGCCCTAATCCTATCTCCCCTCATAAACAAACACTCAGTAACAAACGTATTTGTTCCGGATAACCTACGGCAACCGAAAGGTTGAATTGAAGGGGCCACCATAATACATTATAGCATATAATAGCCTACAGTATATACTAGCGCCCATGTGGCAAACAGTCAAAACTAACCTCCTCCAGCGCTCTCTGTGGTGAGAAGCAACCAAGACTAATGTGAGATAGCCATCTTGTTTTCAGCCAGAAGCAGCCCATATTTTCTTTTTGTTCACTCATCAGTAATATCTACTATGAGTGAGTAGAGTTACTGGAGTAGTTCCCAGCAGCAGAGGGGAGGAGGAAAAGAAGGATGAAAAGCAGGAAGGAGGAAGGAAAGAAGAATGAAGTAAGTCCTTATGGCAATAATTAACATTCACCACCACATAATAATCATCAACCACCTCATTATCTACTATTCCATAGTCCAGCCATTCAAAATTTACTAACCATCTAATCATAAATGTTTTCTTTCAGCCACCCCCTACACCACTTGTAACTTAAACATAGGAATTTTATTTTTCATTCAATCATGTTTCATTTTCAATTATACAGTCCACTCAAACCCAACCAGCCAACCAAAAGTGAAGTGTTCCTGGCATTAAGGTGAAGGTATACAGTATTTAAGGCAGATTAAATTGGGAAATAAATCAGTATTAATTCAGCAAGTACGTGCGTTGAATTTCGTTTCTGACTTCATAGAGTGCGGTTCAATTACAGCGAATGTGCAGCTTATTAGACTAACTTAAATAATTAGAAAACTTAAATAACATGCAACCAGGCGATGAATCAAACATTTCGCCCGATTTATCCCAAAACAACCTTATTATCGCTAATAAACCTGATATAGACCCCCAATCGGAAGAATCACATTCGAAAAAAAGAAATTTGGAACGCACAGATTCAACTCAGTCCCAATCACCCGTTAAAAAAATGGGTAAGTATTACCAACTTACTTATATATACACGTACTTATATATATATTTTAATTTATACCAGATCGGCCTGGTGGGCTTATTTTATGTCATACAATAAGTCTTCCTATATCATACTATGTTATCATTTTATTATTATTATTACTTTAATTCGTTAAATTTTCAATACCAATATTTCGATATTTTAGTTCCGATATAATATCGATATCGATGTTGATATAGGTAGATATATAGTTAGGGGTGACTTTTGTACGAGACTATATAAGGAGTTGATTATGGGGGGATCAACTGTTAAATAAATATATATCTTGACAACCGATATCGATAATCTGCTTTTGATTTCCCATCCCTACCTTTTTTTTTTACAATGATGTAATATTGATATCGAATATTAGCAACAATATTCCCATATTATTTTATCGAAATATCGATATTTTGTTTTAAAAGACTAGAAAAATGAATATATAGTTTTAAAAATGAAATATCGATATTTTGTTTTGAAAAATACATATTTATTTCGATATTTTATGTTGTCGTAATATCGATTTCGAATATAACCCATAATGTTTCGATATTATTTTATTTAAATCTCGATATTATGTTTAACAAAAGATTAATTATTTATATTAATGGAATAACGATATTTTGTTTAAAAATACTAGAACATTTAAAAATGGAATATTGATATATTATTTTGATGATTAAATATTTATTTCGATATTTCGCATTGTTGTAATATCGATATTCAACATTAGCAACAATATTCCTATATTTTTATATCGAAATAACAATATTTTGTTTAAAAAACCTAGAAAATTATATAGAAATGTCAATATTCTGTTTTGAAAATTACATATTTATTTCTATATTTCGTATTGTTGTAATATCGATATCCAACATAAGAAACAATATTCCGATATTTTTATATGGGAATAACAATATTTTGTTTAAAAAGCCTAGAAAATTACATAGAAATGCCAATGAGATAGTTATCTGTAGATTAATGATTGGAGAAGTATGACCCGTGACCCTACACCTTCATTATAAACCAACTTTAACCACCTCTTAAATTCTAAATTTATTAATTATCCCACATACAGGAACCTTATTTCTTATAATTCAGTCGGCCCCCGTTTTTATGGCCTTCCCAAAATTCACAAACCTAATATCCCCTTCCGACCGATCACTTCTAATATCAATTCCCCCGCCGTTAAACTTAGTAAATACCTACTGCCCTCTTTACAAGCTCTTAGCCATGACAATCCATATGACATTCACAACTCTTTTCACCTCCACGATCAATTATTAGACCTCACCATTCCAGACCACTACATTCTCACTTCCTTTGACGTTGAAAGTTTATTTACCAATATAGATAAAGTCCTAATTTTAGTAGAATCCAACTGGTTCACCATTGAACCGCATACTTCCCTAGACCTTTCTCTTTACCTCAAGTCTCTCCAACTTTGTTGTGAATCCGGCTACCTCACATTCCAGGGTCAATTTTTTAAACAAATTTCAGGCTTGGCTATGGGTAATCCTCTAGCCCCCGATCCCCGATCTTTCCAATTTCGTACTTAACGATTTACTCAACTCCGTTACCCCACAGTTCTCTAATGACATAATTTTTATTAAAAATTATGTTGACGACCTCCTCTTAATACTGAATCCTAATAAAATCACCGATATCTTATTTGTCTTCAACTCCTACCATCCTCGCTTACGTTTTACAGTTGAATCAGAAACAAACTATTCGCTACTATTTCTTGACCTCCTCATCATAAAAAACACCAATAACACTATATCCACCGATTGGTACACAAAACCAACTTACTCAGGAAGACTTTCAAATTATCACTCCTAACATTCTTATCATCAAAAACTAAACACAGCCAAAAATCTTATTCATCGTGGTTTTTCCCTCTCTGATTCCCAATTTCATGATAATAACTATCTCCGTATTAAAGAAATTCTCTTAAACAACAACCTTCCCCCAAAAATCATCGACAAACTCTTTTACAATTATAAAAACCGTACCCCATATACACAAAATTCTCTGCAATCTTTTTCCATCCCCCTATACAGATCATTACCTTACATCCCCTTTCTTACAGATAACATTCATAAACAACTACGTTCCTCCGCCTAGCCTTCAAAGCCCACAATAAACTGTCTTTTATTTACACCAATCTTAAAGATCTAGTTCCTCCTCAATACCGTTGCAATGTTGTGTACCGTATCCCGTGTTCCAGTTCTAATTGCAATGCTTCCTACACTGGCGAAACAAAAAATTTGCTTAAACACCGCATAACCCAGCACAAATATTCCGTCTCCTCCCGTAACTTCATGGCTTCAAAATTATCCGAACATAGCTTAACACTCAAAAACTCTTTTGATTTTGACAATACCTCCATACTACCCTCTGTCCCAAACCACGGCAAACGATCATTATCCGAAAGCATTTTTATACAATTAGAAGCTTCCACAGTCAATCACAAAACAGACAAACAAAACCTATCCCTAGCCAATTCCCTAGACTATAAATAGTTAATTTATTAAAGCACCCATAATTTATTTTATTTTATCTACCATTATTATTTTTTTTTTTTTTAATATATTTTTTATTAAAAAAAAACAACTTATTTTTTACCTTTGGGTTCCATAATTTTACATATCACTGGGTTTATGTTTTTTTTTTTAACTGTAACTTGACTTCTATTTTTATCATTGGTATTGCATATCAACTGTTGTGTCATAACGGTCTTTCTTGACAGTTACGTTTCTAGCAAATCCTTTGTCTGTCCGTAGCCCACTCTGGCGAGCCTTTCTAAAAATCAAGAAATCAATCAGTTTTAGGCCTGCCTTCTACGTCATAACGTGAGTCTCCTTTCTCGTTCTCATATTTCTTACATTATTCTTTTCCCATTCTCCATATTCTACCTTTTTCCTATTGTGTATACATATATATACACACACACACATATATATTTATATTTTTAAGTATAGGTATATAAGTTAATACTCACACTGTAATTCAGACATAAGCCACTCACTAATTTTTATTGTCTGTCATACTGTTCAATTTGTAGATAGAATTTATTTATTTTTTTCAGTTTTTTAGAGACTACTTGCATATCTTATATTATACATATCTTCTTACCTACATGATATTATATTTCATCTTTTACTGTTTTTAATCTACTACCATCTAATTCCACGATTATCAATCAATTTATTTTTTTTTTACTATTAAATTATCAGTTATCAATTTTTTTTATTATTTATGATTCAATTCAATATGTTGTATAATTCCAAATTTGTTTGTATACTATTCCTTTTCAATTTTATGTTTCTCTAAATGTTGTTATCTCTTTTGTTCTATAGCCCTGATGAAGATCTGAAACTCAGGTCGAAACGTCGGCATAAAATAAATAAACATGGTTTTGTTTATTTATGTTGTTCTTTGCTGACCTCTCTTCTCCAATCAGAAATGTCAATATTTTGTTTGATAGTTACATATTTATTTCGATATTTTTCATTGTTTTAATATCGATATCGAATATTAGCAACAATATTCCTATATTATTTCATATAAATATCGATATTTTGTTCAATAAGAATAGAAAATTTTAAACTGAAATATCAATATTTTAATTTGGTAATCTCATTTCGATTTTTCACATTTCTGTAATATCGATATTGCATATTAACAACAATATTCGGATATTATTTGATCAAAATATCGATATTTTGTTT
>NW_027108276.1:0-1350 GCF_000696795.3 Halyomorpha halys | reverse complement strand
AATAATAAAAAAAATTGTTGAGACAAAATTGATATTTTTTTTACTAAACAAATCTCAAACAAAATTTTGCATTATATTATTGCCATAATAAAGTTGATTATTCAAAGTTCTTTTATTATATCAGCTCACAACTTCAAATTATGTTAATGTAATATTTGTATTATGTACAACTAACTCCAAGGACCCGGGTTTGAATCCGGCTGTGGCAGATAATTATATAATAATAATAATTATATATTCTGTTACTGTAGCCGTGAGTCAGCCCTGTTGGTCCACCCAGTCTCAGATACCTTTAATTGGGGAAAACTGACGGTCGAGCGTGATTCTGTCCGAACCACCTCCTTGCACCACAGTTGGTCTAGTAAGAGTACTTCCTTAAAAAGTACTCTCCTTTCACGTACCTTGGAATACTGTACCCCTGACCCTTCATGAATTGTAACGGTTTAAATTTATTTATTTACGTATTTGAAGGACTTGTAAGGATATTACCTGTACACGATTAAATGCTTGTGTTAAATAATAGTTGAGAACATTGCAAGAATATTTTAGATTTATTGCGATAGAATTATTAATCGAACATTGTAAGTATGAGTATTAAATTTAAATAAAAGATGTATTTCCTTAAATAATATATATACATTTTTTGTCTTGTATGAAATAACTATTACAAGACTATGAATAAGACTAGAAATGAACAATAACACTCTATTAAAGTTGCATGTTCATTCTATAACACCTAATTATGATTCGTTATAAATGTCAATACAGTTTAATGCTGGTAGATTTACTAATTGTTAAAACTGAAGAACTAACTTTTTAAAGTAGTATAATATAAAATAAAAAATTATTCAACGTTAGTCAAGTTTTCGGTTTGATAGTATAAACCGTATTATAGTTTTTTAAAAAAAGTGTTTCTAAGTAGTTTAAAAAATTTGTAACAAGTTTGAGTTATTTTTAAACCTCTTCTGATTTATTCCTTTTTTTTTTTTTTTTTTTTGTAACTATTGAAATTTATATTTTTCATATTCTTTCAGGATATTTTATGGGAAAGTTTTTCACAAAATTGTTTAAAAAAAAAATTAAAAAATCTATCAAAAGTTTATTCAGAAAGCGTCGAGGCAAGAAACGCCATTAAGCTTAGACACGAAGCCGGTTTACGTGAAACACCTGACAATGATGGAATCAGGTAAACAGCGAGGCAGGCGAGCTGTCCAAGTTTCAATCGGCTATAAAGCGCTCGTTTGTTTGTAGAATGGACAATAAAGTTGATTAACGTTTCACAGTTGATAATTGGCTAATATATTGACAGAATATAAAATAGATATTTTCAAACCGAATAATTCCCTGCTA
>NW_027108275.1:298164-298847 GCF_000696795.3 Halyomorpha halys | reverse complement strand
CATCTTTAAATAGCCGGAGAGAATGTGAAAGTCTCTTCATAAGACACTTTACAGCTTAGTAGTACTGGAGCCAAAAAGGCAGTTATTTCAATTTTTTATTACTTTAATGAAAACTATGGATAATCATTAGCCAAAATAGACGAGTCTGCCAAGTATAGGTAGGGGGAATAAAAAATGGCGGCTGTATCAAAACGTTAAAAAAATTAATTTTTCATTCGGAGTTCTTAAAACTTCAAGTATGCTAGAAAACCTAAGAGAACATGACTTTAAAGTAGTGTAAATTTGCTAAAATATGAACCCTAATAGAGCAGCATTTCATAATAAAATGAAATGAATAATTAGAAGTTAGTAAATTTATTTTGAGAAATCTATATCCCAAAAACCCTTTAACTTACAAATGTCTAGTAGCACTCAAATTAAAGCTAGTTTAATGTACTATAAAGTAGTTTAGTATGATTAAATCATAATGTAGTTCAATGACGTTCTTTTTAGTAGGAGTATTAGTTTTTATGATATTTGCTAAAATAAAGTAATTTATAGTTGTTTGAAAAAAACTTCGTGTGCATATACTTAGCAGACCTATCAAATCAGAATAGTTATTATACATAGTTTTCATTAAAATAATGAAAAATTTGGGTTGAAATAACTGCCTTTTTTCACTCTGGCTCTTGTACTATACTGAG
>NW_027108275.1:294385-295108 GCF_000696795.3 Halyomorpha halys | reverse complement strand
GGAGTTCATAATCAATCAGGATTTGTCAAATCCTTAATGCTCCTTACTTTGTCACAAATCAGCACCTGAATGTACCATGTGTTGTTCATTTGGCCAGAACCAGATACCAATCCTTTCATGATAAACTTCCTAACCACCCAAACCCACTCGTTTCTAACCTGACTTCTTCTTCATTACCAAATAATCCTCATATGCGTCTTGAAAGAAGATTGCCTCGAGATCTTCTCTAGAAATGTTATTGTTGTTCTATCAATGGGTAGATTCTCCAAATGTTAGTATCAGGTCATTTTCAGACCCCATAAAATTGTAAATTAATATAATTGTAAATATGTATGTAAACTATTATATCATTCTTAATTATTTTTAGAGAATATAGCCGCGTGACCTTATATTGTAAACTGTTTTTAGAGTTCTACTACTGGGTAGTTTCTCTACATCCTGTATCATATCATTATGTAAATATGATCAAATTTATTGGTTGTAATTTTTTTTATACAGTTGTAAATATAAACAAATAAATAAAAATAAAAAAATTATTTTTAGATCGTTTTCTTTTCCCTTTTTTATTTTTTCATTTTTTTTTTTTTTATTGTTCAACTGATAAAAATGAGAAAGTAACCTATAATTATTTTTTTTATTATGACTGTTTATATTTCTTTGTATTTTTGTTTAAGTATTTCTGAGGCTCCTCAGCCCTCATCTATTGATTTCTCTGTATTATTC
>NW_027108275.1:291264-293641 GCF_000696795.3 Halyomorpha halys | reverse complement strand
ACAATAAGCCATGTTTTCCAACGATGCCCATATTTTACACCACACCTCAATAGCTTGGGACTAAGCCAAGATATCTCAAAAACCATGATAAGGTAATAGAATTGGTGTTTCAGTTTCACAAAATTTACTGACAAAAATATAACTTGATCGGAAGGAAAAATAAATTAAATAAATAAAATAATCAAAATAAAAAATAAATAAAATTTAACGAATATTAGCAAAATTAAATAAAATATAAATGGCATTGATGACCAATGAATTTTGGCGCCACTAAACAACCAAACAAACCCTGAGTGGTGTGGCCCCTTGCGGAGAATTGTCCACGTGGAGGAAAAGAGTGAAGAGTCCACCCGTCGTGACTTCATGTGAATATCTTAGTACAAGAGCCCAAGAGGAGAAAAAAGGCAGTTATTTCACCCCAATTTTCGATTACTTTAATGAAAACTATGTATAATTAATAATCAAAATTGATGAGTCTGCCAAGTATAGGTAGGGGGAATAACAAATAGCGGCTGTTTCCAAAGCGATAAAAAAAATTGTTTTTTTATTCGCAGCTTTATATCTTAAAAAGTAGGAACAATACAAGAAAACCTAAGAGAACGTCATTTAAAGAAGAGCAAATTTGCTAAAATTTGAGCCCTAATAGAGTTATTTACGTTAACAAGTTTTCGAGATATAGCTTCTTAAAAAGCAACATTTCATAAAAATGTACATGTAAAATGCACATTCAATCTGCATTCTAAACTCACTAGTTCCTGGCCATGTTATATTTTCCATTCCTGACAATCCTCCGAGGCTCCTGAAAAGAAGATGGCCTCGATACCTAATGTAAAAATGTTATTAAAGTGCTACCAATGGGTAGTTTCTCTACACGCCTGTACAATACCTTTATGATCTTACATGAAATTTACTAAATGTATTACAATGTAAATACAGTTCTAAATATCAAAAATAAATAAAAGTGATAGAGAAATGGTAATATAGATTTGTACCATTTGTCATTTACATGTTATTTCTAATTAAAAATGAAAAAATTAGCCGTAAAAACAAAAACACCTCGATTTAGTTTTTTGCAGCGAGTTCCAGCCAGTAGAAATACCCTGACCAACAAGTGAAATGGGTCGTCGGCAAAACGAATAACTGATCAGTTTGTCGGACAAATGCAAATTTTCGAAAATCCCAAAGTAATCTTGTCTCGTGATGTAGGCCAACCAATAAAATCCTTCAAAAATGTTGAGATGAAGAAGATATCTGCTAATTCGAACATATTTTATTTTCACATTTTCTTCTTTTTAGGATTTCTATCTTCTTTTTATTTGTTTTCATTATAATATTATAGCTATATAATAACCGGTTTATAAGCCAACAGCTTGAGACACCGATTGAGAAGATTAAGAGGATATTATGTGTCTAATTGTGATCGATATCATCATACTTTTTTAAGGAAGCTTCTCTATATCATCGATACAAAACAAAAAATGGCGTACCTGCAAATATAGCTACGGCATTTTGTTACATTTAACTGTTATTTTCAGTTTTATTCAGAACGCTCACTAATTATAATTTTGTTTTTTAAATGTGAGAGTAAAAAACTGCTCTTAGTTATTATCGGTCTGATAAGAACAAAAACTTGACTGAAATTTTTTTTTTTTGTTTTATTTATTTATTGATATTTACAACTGTATAAAAAATACAACAAGTAAATTTGATCATAATGACATAATGATATGATACAGGATGTAGAGAAACTACCCAGTAGTAGAACTCTAAACTAACTTGAATTTAGAAAATGAAATAATTTTTGTTTTATTTTTCAAAGGTGCTCTGTATATAAGTCGATACAAAACTAAAATGGCATATATGAAAATATAGCTAAAATCATCAGAATGCTAAAATAAAAAGACCTAAAAGTATATGTGACGTCACTATTTAACAATGCTGTTTGATTCTAGGGGCAATACACTGCTAGTTATTATTTATATTATTTTATCATTATGTTATTTTTTTTTCTTTCAAATACATAGTTTGATTATGTTCATTTTGTTTTTATATATAATGTACTTCTTTTTGTATATATTTTAAGAGAGTTTTTTTTTTTTACATTAATTCAATTATTTATTTTATTTTATTTTAGTATGTATAAGATCATTCATCACTACTACCTATTGCCCACAACTGTGTGGCAGATTGTAATATCTATCAATAAATAAAAAGTATTTTAAGTTATTATTGACCAGATAACAACAAGAAATTAGCTAAAATTTAATTATTATTATTATTTAATTCTTAAAGCAGTTTCTGTATATACCAAAATTGCGTATCTACAAAAAAAGCTCCGATGGCTTTTGTTCCATTCTAATATGATTTTCAATTCCAT
>NW_027108275.1:288520-289869 GCF_000696795.3 Halyomorpha halys | reverse complement strand
AAGAGAGCCTCCTCTGTTGGCCTTTCTTTATTTTGCGGTTTCTTTAAGGAACTGTTATTTTTTCTTTTGAAATCCTCGGATAATTAGCCACTCCAGGTTTTATTTCCTGAGCCGAGCCAAATCAGAGGGAATATTATAGGAAGCAAAATAGAAGGTACCCTCGCTTGTGCGGTGCAATGAATGCTGCGAGAGAGTGTACTTTCTATCTAAACCTTGCTTAATAAGGTAAATCTCTAATTTGCTAGGAATAAATTCCAATAACCAACTTTTTTTATAAATGTTCCAACAAATCCGTTAAACCACGGTAAATTAGCGCATGCGCGAACGTGTGGATTGGTTATTAGGTTTGAATGCTGGTCTGAATTTATGGCCGACCCGTCGAAATTCATTTTTTGAATACAGATAAAAAGTCCTTTTAATTAATTATAGAATTTCCCCAACCTTCGAAATTCGATCAATGGGGAGTAAATACATTTGTTTCAAATTCTGTCAATTAGTTTTGGCAGTATATTTTTGATTTAATAAACAAACCACACTGTTTTACAATTTCAGGTCTTTTGAATATTATTCCATTAACCTATCATAAGGTCTCCTCTTCCCATTTTAAGCAAATATTTTAAATATGGTAAAGGACCGTAGCTCCCAGAGGGTCTTAGTGGAGTCAGACTGCAGAGTTATCAGAATTCCGTCCTCCGGCGAATCGTCCGTGGAACAACTCTACAGAGGGCCAGAAACACCACAATCCATCAGGAACTCCAGCTTCCGTCTGTGCCGGAGTATATAGGCCGAAGGCACATCAAATTGTTTGATGTGCTGAAGGCCTGTTCCAACACGTTATTCCGAGATATCGCCCCTCCACCAAGACCTGGGAGGTGGCAAAGCACACTCCCCTTGGTAGACGTCCTCGCCGAGAGAAGGACTTCGGGCTCTGCAGATTGAAGTCATCACACCACCACCATCACCACCAGCCGGAATGGCCCCTCCCCATTTCTTGTAAGCCCCCCAGTTATCATGCCACCAACCGCCTTCAGCGGACCATGTTTTTTTGCTCATCTTATAACGCCATACGGCAAACGAAGATATGTAAATTTGTATATATATAATGTATTGTATTATATATTTGTATTCTGTAACCATATATAAAAATAAAAAAGGGTCTTAGTGGGGTAGGTTCGGCCGGGATGGATTGTATTTTTTTATGATCTCTTTGATTTCTGATGAAACATAACACACAAATATGCATTTATAAAGATATTATATGTATATGTAAATAAATTAGTATTATATTATTATTAGTGTGTATCTGATAAAAATTCTAGCAAGAATGTCCAATTTATAGGTTATCCAAT
>NW_027108275.1:282740-288470 GCF_000696795.3 Halyomorpha halys | reverse complement strand
GCTGGTCTGAATTTATGGCCGACCCGTCGAAATTCGGTTTTTGATAATACAGATAAAAGGCCCTTTTAATAAATATAGAATTTCCCCAACCTTCGAAATTCGATCAATTGGGAATAAATACATTTGTTTCAAATTCTGTCAATTAGTTTTAGTTGTTAGTCCCCTTGATAGACATCCTCGCCAAGGGAAGGACTTCGGGCTCTGCAGCTTGAAGTCATCACACCACCACCATCACCACCAGCCGGAATGACCCCTCCCCATTTCTTGTAAGCCCCCAGCTATCATGCCACCACTGGCCTTCAGCGGGCCATGTTTGTTTGCTCATCTTATAATGCCATACGGCAAACGAAGATATCATGTAAATTTGTATTATATATTTGTATTCTGTAACCATATATAAAAATAAAGAGGTATAAAAATAAAAATGGTTCTTAGTGGGGCAGTCACGGCCGGGATGGATTGTCTTTTTTTATGATCTCTTTGATTTCTGATGTAACATAACACACAAATATGCATTTATAAAGATTTATATGTATATGTAAATAAATTAGTATTATATTATTATTAGTGTGTATCTGATAAAAATTCTAGCAAGAATGTCCAATTTATAGGTTATCCAATTTTTATAAATGTTTTCACTTATCTATATTTTGTTTTTATAATAAAAATAGAATGCAATAGCAGACACAAGTCAGACACCCACCATGTTTACCCACCTGGAAGACACAATCTTGTAGGTGCCAATGTTTGTTATTTCATTTGTTTACCAAGCATTTGATATTTTGGATATATATTTCTTTATTATGTATATATTTATAATTATTAAGAATTACTTTGATATTGTAACTATGAGAATGTTAAAGGAGGACTGAGAAATGTTGTAGAGAATACAAGGGACAGAGGAGAGTAAGGAATTTGCATACAGAGGGCGGTTTGTTTTCAATTTGAGCGAGTCCTCAGGCCCCGACCTACATTACCTCTCTGTCCGAATAAAATTAAATAAATAAAACTAAGCGAAGTTCCTCCCTTTAATTTTAACGTGGATGGATAAAAGTCCGTGCCTCTACAATCCGACCTTTTCTGTCTTGGTTCGCAAGGGTAATAAACAACAATATTCCACAGGCTGGTTGGAAGTCCTTCTATTAATTTTAAAATTAAAAAAAAAAACCTTGAAGAATGGTGCCAAATCTGGAGGATTAAAATAAATTCCAATAAATCCCACCAAATCACATTTACCCTTCGATGTAAACCCATGACCTCTTCCCCTACAATATCCTTTAATAATACCCCACTTATTCCTGTCGAACAGATCCGTTACTTAGGACTACATCTCGACAAACGACTGACATGGAATCCTCATACAAGACTAAAAAGACAAGAAACTGCTCGTAGATTCCAACTATTGCAACATTTACTAGACAAACTGTCTAAATTGCCAATCCATTACAAAAGACTGATCTACATGACTATTATAAGGCCTATCTGGACATATGGAGTTGAGCTTTGGGGCTCCACTAAACCATCAAATTCCTCCAGAATCCAATCCGTACAGTCCAAAATCCTTCGTAAAATCCTTAATGCTCCTTACTTTGTCACAAATCAAGTCATCCATCAGGACCTCAATATTCCATATGTTGCCGATTTGGCCAGAACCAGATACCGTTCCTTCCATAATAAACTTCTCAACCACCCAAATCCACTTGTTTCTAACCTGGCTTCTCCTTCACTACCTAATAATCCTCCTAGGCGTCTGAAAAGAAGATGGCCTCGAGATCTTCTTCTCTAGAAATGTTATTGGAGTTCTATCAGTGGGTAGATTCTCCACATGTTTTTATCATGTTACTATGTCACCTACAGCAAATTTACTTGTTGTATATATGTGTATACAGTTGTAAATATCAATAAATAAATTATTAAAAAAAAAAAAAAAAAAAAATTAAAAAACAAAACCTAATCTCGAGCAAATATTTAACATAGCTCAAAAATTCTATTTTGTCTTCCAAAAACAATAACAAGTGGTAATAAAATCGAAGAAAAACATAATCCTAGAATATTTCAAATATTAATTTATATTGGAAGAAGATAGTTGACCGTATGAAATAGATTGTAGGAAGATAGTCCGGGTGGTGGTGGTCAATAAAGGTATCAAAATAGTAAAAAGAAAACTATTTATTGTTAACCAAGGTTTCGCCCCACTTTGTAAGGCTTCGTCAGGGCTGTCAGATTGAAACAAATAAACAATTGAAACAGACAACTGCTTTGTTTTTGTTGTCATATTGTTTCAATCTTACAGCCCATAGAAAGCCCTGCTAAGTGAGGTGAAACGTAAATAATAAATAGTTTTCTTTTACTACTTTGATACCTTTATTGACCTTTCCTACAATATATTATTAACTAAGTGCAAGGGAGAATCGATTCGTGTTAAACAGGGACACAATGGACTATTTCGACCAGACCTCATAAAATCAATATATATCACAGTTAAATTAGCAGTAAAACTTTCACACAAAAAATTGTTGTTTTTTTTTTAACAGAGGTAAAACTTAAAAACTATGTGACTGAATCGTAATTGAACGATAAGACTTAAATGGAAAGTTATTTTTAAAAGTCAATCACAGCAAAAAAAATCTCTACTTAATTTCAACTTTCGCATAAGAAACATGTGACAATGTGAAAGATATTTTTTTTATCTAGTTTATTTCATACCAATCTTCTCATTGAATACATCCCGCAAATTTAATATTTTGCAAAATAACAAATATTTTTTTATGATCCCTTCCTAGTTATTTCTGACAAACGGGTGGTAGGGAGGAAAATGCATACAGCATACCACCCTATTCTAACACCATGGTAGGTCGAGTGTTCACTTCGTGGGATCACCACAGAAATAAAAGTCTCCCCCCCCTTTCCAAGGCGGATACGAATCGGTACTGCTGTACTTACCAGGTTGCAAAGACGTACGCCTCAACCCCCGAGCTACAGATCCACCTAGCAAAATTACAACTATGGCATGATAGGACTCGGTACCCATTGCAACTTCCTCGTGACTTTAATTAATTTCATAAATTAGCTAAGATGAGATCCCTCATTCAGTTTTCGGTAAGAGTTGTCGGGAATTTTCATGGCAGCCTAATTTTATAATAATCTATCGGTTCGATGATGAGTTTTTCTTGAAATGTCTTGTATGATTATTTAATGTGGTTTTGTACAGTAGGTAGGCGTAAGTCTGTGTGCAGTGTTCAGTTACTGACGTACCATGGAGTTCGAGTAATCTGACGTGGTGTTGTTGATTGAAATTTTTGTAGTTTATTTATGTGAGTTTTTTTGGTTGTCCGTAGATTTGTGAAGCATTTTTCCAGATGGTTTTCAGTAACTAATTGTACTTGTGTGGTCGCTGTCTCAATTTTAGGGCGGATTGTCTGAAATAGAGTGTAAAGGCGCTTTAGGCGCTTAGTTAATGTCCTCTGAATTAACTTGCAGAATCGGTTTGTTGTCTCTGTATACTGGCGAAGTGTGAATACTAAGTGTTGAAAGATTTCTCGTTATTGCAATTAGTGTTAGCTAAGATAAAGCCTATTTAGTATCAATATTTATCTTTAATAATTCTTATCAGGTTACCATGGCAACACAATCACAAAAATCTATTATTATCTTGTTAAAATTTGTTGAGAAGGAATTTTACGTATGACATTAGTGTGAGACATACTTTTTCCACTCTAATCAGCGCATGCGCAAAGGAATGGTCTTTCTTAAGTTATTTCCCTACACATTTTACTGTAGCAAGATTTCATAATGTGCAATATGGTGTACACACTTTTATGTTTTGGACCACATTAATGTTTCGATATGCCACTAATTCGATAGATGAGCGTTCGATACTCAATCAGCAACAGGGGTGGACGCTCCCGGAAAACATTTGTCTCTTCGCCCCTCCCCCAATATTTCTTGATGAATTTTTAACAGCTTAATTTTGTTACATTAATCTGTAATTTTCATCCCCTTTACAGTGAGGAAAAGTATTCTCGAATCTGTTATAACATTTGCAATGTTCGGGAATTCGTATCTAATTCGATTATCACTCGATGATTAAAGATCAGTTTGATGATTATAGATTGGATCTGTAATTATAACAGAGATTCAATAAAGAGATAGCTCCCCTTGTACTTGTAAGTATCTGAAGAACACAGGAAAGGAGCTGGACCAGAGATCAATAAATTTGAACAGCCATGTCGGATACATGAGAAAAAAGAAAAAGGAAAAAATATTGTGAGGCATTTCACGTAGAATTTACAATTTTATTATAAAAATGTTGTTTGTAACAAATACTTATCAGGGAAAAATTTTAAAATTTAAATAAATCTTGGACGTTTTTTGTAATGAATTTTAATTTGTAAAACCTTTACAAATCACAGGAGAACTTCTGATTTAAAAAAAAATTAACTTAATAGTATAAATAATCATATAAATGTTAAAGAACAATAAATTGGGAATGTGTCAAACCACAATAAACACTTTCTTGGGTGAAAAATATAATCTCTGAAACATAAAAAAAAAAAACCTACTTTGAAAAAATTAAATTAATTTTGAATTGAAAATATATTGAATTTTTCGATGCAAAAAAAAATTTTCTACAGGGAAATGTGTATGTCCATAATCTATCTATAAAAAAAAATAATACAATACATCGAATATTAAATTTTCAAAAATTAAATTTATATTCAAAATACTTCAAATAAAAAATTAAACATGAGGGATATTTATGATGTTATTTTTTTTATATCTTTATTGAAATTTACCACTGTACATAATGATACATCCAGTAAATTTGATGTAAGTTTATCATGGAGTGATACAGTCGTATCAACTACCTACTACAAACTACCCACTAGTAGCACTCTAATGACGTTTTTATATTAGCAGGTTTCGTGGCCATCTTCTTTTCAGGCTCCTCGGAGGATTGTTAGGAATGGAAAAGAAAGCAAGGTTAGAAACTGTGGGTTTGGGTGGTTAGGCAGTTTGATATCTGGTTCGGGCTTGATCGATTACATATGAAGCATTAAGGTTTTTTGAATGATTTTATTTGTGACGAAGTAAAGAGCATTGAGGATTTTGGATTGGTTACGAGACCGTAAAAAGGTTTTAACGTGCTAAATGTTATAAGTATAGGACTGTGAACAGCCTAATTTAAAGTCCATGTTACAAGTTAAATGCAGAGGAGTTCCTAGCGGATTATCTGGGCAACTTGTTATGTAACCTTGTAATCTTCACGAGATAATAAAATCTCTTGTCACATCATCTTTCCTCTTCCTCTCTTGTTCATCGTTTCCTCGCCAACTTTTCCATTACTTTATTATACTTTCTAAAAACGTTCAAAACAAAAATAACATATAACAAACACGAACTACGAAACGAAAAGGTGTGGAACTCATCTGGTCAGTGCAAATTAAAAATTATATAAATGTTTTCCAACGATGCCCATATTTTACACCACACCTCAATAGCTTGGGACTAAGCCAAGATATCTCAAAAACCATTGGAGAAGATGATAAGGCAATAGAATTGGTGTTTCGGTTTTTGAAATCACAAAATTTACTGACAAAAATATAACTTGATCGGAAGAAAAAAAATAAATAAATAAAATAATCAAATCAAAAAATAAATAAAATTTAACGAATATTAGCAAAATTAATTATATGGTTATGAATGAAGACCATATGAAAAATATTAATG
>NW_027108275.1:272959-282690 GCF_000696795.3 Halyomorpha halys | reverse complement strand
ACCTTTGGAGACGATGATAAGGCAATAGAATTGGTGTTTCGGTTTTTGAAATCACAAAATTTACTGACAAAAATATAACTTGATCGGAAGAAAAAATAAATAAATAAAATAATCAAATCAAAAAATAAATAAAATTTAACGAATATTAGCAAAATTAAATAAAATATAAATGGCGTTGATGACCAATGAAGTTAGCGCCACTAAACAACCAAACAAACAAACTCATCTGGACAGTTTCGTGACGTCAGTCATTCTCCATTTAACAGACTCTCAACCTTGTTAAACGTTATATCGCTTTAACATGCTAATAGAAGATAATATTTCTCCATTTAACACGCTTTAACATATTAGCCTAAAGATTATGAATACCCTTATTAAAGTGCAATGTAGAAAACTAAGTTCTTGCAAGTGATCTCGTTGCGAGGTCATTACATGATTCGCTTTTTGTTTTTAATTAAAACATGGATTTGTTTTGTTTTTTTAAGTTAGGCATAGTTCGACCTAAATGATTATTTTCAGTTACATACAAAATGTCATATATAACACACTCACAAAAACTAATTAATAACTATATCATAAACAAAAAGCTATATTTTGTAATGAATGAATTGTATGTGTAGAATATAGAAATAGAATAAAAAAGTTATTTGATCTTTGAATGGTAATTATCTAAGTCAAGTTTTAAGAGCTGATTCGAGAGAAGAATCCTAAGGATGCCAACTACTTCGTTTAGTGCCCTCCTCGGTGGTCCGCTAGCTAGCAGCGACAGAGCACGAGTAAGGAAGTCGTAAAGCCAGGACTAGCAGGATGGTAGCTGGTAATAAAGTTGTAGACTGGAGTCCTGTATACGGTATCCTTTTAGACCAATCCTACACGTCTTCAACATATACCCTATTGCCGTTTACATTGGCAACTGCACTCCTCTACTTAGTGACGATGAGAAAAAAACAGCAAGTTAAAACAGAATTATTATTTTGTTTTATTAATAGTTCTATCCGTACCTAATAAATGTAATTATTATTATTAAATTGGCTCATCAGCCTCCACCAATCATTACGATCCTGGGCGACCGCCATTCAGTTCCTCACTTCCATCATGGTCCTGGCATAACCACTCACACCATCACTCCATCGAAAGCGTGGTCTTGCTCCATGTATTACCTCGGTCACTATTTTCCTTGGCAGATCACTCTCCGCCATCCGAGCAACATGCTCTGCCCACCTCAAACTACTGAGCCTCACAAACTGGACAACGTCTGGTTCCTTATATAAACCTTTGAGCTCCTGGTTTGTTCGACGTCCCCATAACTGGGAACCATATATTGGATCAACTTTGACTGCTCCAAATATTTTATGGAGAATCTTCCTCTCCAAGACCCATACAGGAGAATTGGCCGAATAATTGTTTTATACAAATAAATCTTGGTGTCCTTAGATAAGGCACGGCTCCTAAAATAGGGACTGAGGCTATAATAACAGCGGTTGGCACATAGGACTCATCGTTTAATTTCGGATTCCACAACATTGTCTTGAGTTATGAGCTATCCAAGATACACAAACTCGGGGACCTTTCCAAAAGTATATTCTCCGATCATGATTTCTTCACCGGGCCAGGGGATTTCCTCTGTGACCATGTATTTGGTCTTTTCTGCATACTTCAAGCCCCATTTTCATGCTGCTTTAGGGTGATTTCATAAATCCATCAGAGACAGCTTGGAAACTGCGTCCAGCAATGTCAATGTCATCAGCGTAAGCAAGAAGCTGTACTGTTCTGCTGAATATTGTTCCGCCCACTTGAATTCCAGATTCTCCAATGGCCTTTTCAAGAGCTAAATCAAAGAGGAGACAGGCCAATGCACCCCCTGCCTGATTCCTCTTCCTGAGACAAATTCATCAGATATTGCTCCCCCTATCTGCACGATGCATCTCACCTCTCTCATGGTTAGTTTAACCATTCTAATTAACTTCCCAGGGATGTTGAATTCTCTACTTATCTTGCACAACTGTCCCCTATGAATGCTGTCATATGCTGCTTTGAAGTCAACAAATAGGACGCCTATTCGCGTCCTTTTTCAAGCATGATGCGTAATATTTGGTAAGTTGTGGATCGTCCTTTCCGACACTAGTACGGACCTAAGCTCTTTTCTGCAAAGGGGGGTAGGCGCTGAAAGAGGGCGTTGGACACCAATTTATATGCACAAGAGATTAAGGAGATACCTCTATAACTGTCACAGACCATCCGATTACCCTTTTTATGGATTGGACAGAATATGGATTTATTCTAAGCTTCATCTGTCCAAATCTGAATGACAATGTCCTGGAGTATTTTCACCAGCTCGCTTCCTCCAGATTTAAGTAGTTCTGCGTGCAATTCGTCAGCGCCCGGCGCCTTATTATTTTTAAGTCTGGCTAGTGAATCCAAAATCTCCTTTTCATCAGGTGGTTGCATACATTGATCACTAGGGTTATCTTCATGGAGATTCTCCTCATCATCTTCATGCTCCAGGACATCTTTGTTGAGAAGTTGGGAGAAATGTATCTTTCACTCTTCGAGTATCCACCATGTTTTTAAGCAGCTTTTCGTCCTCATTCTGGCAGTAGGTGGATTCGGTTTCAAAAGGTTTTCTATTCCTATTGACTGCTCTGAAGAACTCTACTGTTTATGTCCCCTAAGTAGTTCAGTCTTTTCCAATTCCCTTTTCTCACAGTCTTTTCTTATACTGGTGGAGATGTTTTTCCATTCGCCGTATTAAATGTAAGATTAACAATCTTTAGATTGCCTGAGTATAACATTAATAAATAAATGTAATGGGAGTATGAAGAAGAACAGGACCCAAGGGCACCTCTTCTCTGGCTTTTCTTAATCTCTCATGTCAGTAGGTCCCTCATCCACATCCATAGCAATCTGCTTAACTTGCGTATTTTGTTGTCCTAGTACTTTTTCATGAATTTCACTCCCGGGCTACCGGCAGTTAAGCGGCAGTAACTTACAACTTGGGAAATGCAACCCAGATGAAGGCCCACAAATTGGGACGAAACTAATAGTTGATAACTATTTTTGTCCTTTTTGACCGCAACCTAGACCATCTTCTTCATATTTATAATTTTTATCGTATTATTACCTTTCTTTTATTAAATATTGTTTGTTTACCTTAGAACTTATTTTGTTAATTTTCCAATTTATTTATAGCTATATTTTAATTTTTGATTCTATTCCTCATCGATCTACCAAATAACACAGTGTTTACACACCCAAAATGTACACCTGTGAAATCCAGTGTAATCTGGGCATAGTGCGTCTGCAATATTTCCAATTTTATTTTAGTTTATTTATTCATTAATTTTATTATTTAAAAACCTACCAAATTTAACTATATATTTTTTATCTTATATAGAAACATTTTGATTACAAATTAATTTTACTTAAAATTTCAGTTTATTGTTGGTCAAGTTTCTTGTGTCTGATTTGATACTAACCGTATAATTAATATCTTCTGATACATAAATAGCTTCCAGTATTTTTTTATAATTAACAAATAAGTAAGAGTTTAAGATAGGTAGAAATAAGTTTACTTGTTAAGTACAAAAGGTTATTTGCAGGTATATGTTTCATGGACTGAATTTAACACGACCCTAAGTATCCTTTAATAATACCCCAATGTCGAACATATCCGTTACCCAGGACTAAATCTGGACAAACGACTGACTTGGAATCCTCCTAAAAGACTGAAAAGGCAGGAAACTGCTCGTCGATTCCAACGCTTACTAGATAAACGGTCTTAACTTCCAACTAATTACAAAAGACTCATATATTTGACTAAAATAAGGCTTCGAATTTCTCGCATATACAATCCAAAATGTTTCGTAAATTATGCTCCTTACTTTGTCACAAATCAAGTCATCCATTAGAACCTCAATGTTACTTATGTTCCCACTTTGGCCGGAACCAATCCTTCCAAACCCCCTTGTTTGTAACCTGTTTTTTCCTTCATTACCTGATAATCCTCCTAAATAATGGTAATGAAGGAGAATTGTCAGGTGATGAATCAGCCTGAAAAGAAGATGACCTCGAGATCTCCTTTAGAAATATTATTAGCGTTCTATCAAGGTAGATTATGACATTGAATAACTAATATTAAATTTACTTGTTGTATACATTTTAATAGATATATAGGTATACATTAATTAATTTAAAACAAAATGAATTTAATGCATCGGGCTCGTGTAGTAAACGATAAATTGATTCTTGGCTGAAAAGACAGACTTTATGAGGATGGGTGGATCCCATGAGGGCTCCAGAATCACGGCTAAAGTGCGACAGAAAATAATTATCCGCCAGAGCCGGATTCGAAGCCGGGTCCTTGGAGTTAGTAGCTCAGTGCCTTACCACTATGCTCCACACAAATACAAAATCTTTCCAATAAATCAAAAATCCATAATTAAAAATTTGAGATTCTACTTTAACTGCCAAATTTTGATTATGAAAGTTTAAAGATAAATTGCTCGTTTAAATGATAAAGCTCTGCCCACAGTTTTTTTTTTCCTTATGTTGATTATTTATTATTTAATGAAAGTCACATAGGTTATAATGATCCATATAGGTACAAAGGTATAGATGGTTGGTACAAAGACACATGTGCACTACAGACACATTCACAACAAGCTGGTGCGACCATTAGTCGTGTTGACCCAGGGCAGGTTGGACCCTTGTGTACACTACCTCAGCCACTCCAGGGGGTCATCGCAAACTGTCTTCACAAGTTTTTTTTTTAGCTTTTTCTTAGATTTTTTTCTTTTGTTTCAACTTCCTTTCTCAATCGATGTAGAGATCCTTATCTATAAAAACACTTCTGAGAAACCAGTGTTTTTTAAACAATTATTTTCCCATCGATCTTCAGTAGACAGTTTTGAGAAGATGAAGGAAATTAGTACTATGAGAGAGGTGCAAAAACATTTTTAAACTTAAAAAATGAAATAATAAAATCACAAAACGTCGCCAAAATATAGTCGATCCTTATCCTAATTTTTTTTTTATAAAAAAAACTTCTGAGAAACGAGTATAAAATTTTTTTCGTTCCTTCTTCATTAGACAGTTTTGAAAAAATGAAGAAAATCAACACCATAAGAGGTTTACAACAATAATTTAAATCGATGAGGTGTAGATAGTTGACCATAGATTAATGATTGGAGAAGTTTGTCGGGGGATGCGGTCAGCAAAGAACATAATAAATAAACAAAACCATATTTATGCCGACGTTTCGACCTGAGTTTCAGGTCTTCATCAGGGGTTGTGGCGTAGAAGGCAGGTTTGTTGCAGTTACAAACCTGCCTTCTACACCACAACCCCTGATGAAGACCTGAAAGTCAGGTCGAAACGTCGGCATAAAATAAATAAATATGGTTTTGTTTATTTATGTTATTCTTTGCTGACCGCACCCCCCGACAAACTTCTCCAATCAATAATTTAAATCGAAATCTAAAAGAAATTATGTCCATAAGATAAGAAAATTTTATTTAATAAAATAAATCATAAAATCTCAATTCAATAAAAAATATTGGCTGATAATTTGGACCACATTGGAACGATTTAATTCTTCTTCTTTCTCATCCTCCTTAACTACCTTTCAGTGTGGAGGAGCTTCTAATCACTTGGTCCACACATCTCGGTCTCTGGCAAACATCTTCATCTGAGCCATTGTTTTTTCTTTTTCCAGACTGGAGTCGCTGGATATGCTCCATATAGCTCCTTCTACGTCTGCCTTTTGATCTTCTACCAGTCGGCCTCGCCTCGATACATTTCCTTGGCACTCTGTCTTCCCCCATTCTACAGACGTGTTCATACCATCGGAGCTGTCGGTGTTCAATCTTTGATTTCATTGAGGGGAAGTATAACATACTGAAGTTCTTCACTTATCCTGTCTCTCCTAGTTTTGCCCAAGTATTCTTCGCAAAAACTGTATTTTAGCAGCCGTAATCCTGCTCATATGCTTGTCTTGGGAAACCCAACTTTCACTGCAACATAATAGTGTTGGAAGATATATTGCTTTAAAGATATGGAGCTTGATTTCATTACCTCCCTCCCTCTTTTCTACATTAGAATTGCATATCTGGTAATAAATACTATTTGCTTTATTTATCCTCTTGGACACTTCTTCTTCTATTTTGCAAGATTTATTGAAAATTGTTCCTAGCTAGGTATAGTCGTCTACCTCTTGCAATACTTCTTCATTGCACACTATTCTTACATTGCCCACGTCCACTTCATCTCAGGCAACAATCATAACCTTGCTCTTGCGGCTGTTATTACTCATGTTTCCTCTGCGAGCAAGTTTTTCTTGCCATTCTATAATGGCCTGTTGCAGTTTTTCCTCAGAGTCTGTCACCAGAACGATATACTCTGCATATAGAAGAAACGCCTGTACTTGTACCGTCCTCATGTTCCACATACCAGCTATATTCCAAGCCGTTCTTCTGGATATTTTGTAGATTTCATCCATAAAGACAATAAGCAATAATAGACTGAGGCTATCCTTGTTTCACATCAGTTTCCAAAGACAATTCGACTCCCGGCCATTGGTACGAACTATTCCTGTAGGGCTTTAATAAGCTGATTTAATTGTTTCCCGGAGGATTAAGTGCCCTCCAGATTTCATATCGGGGTACTGAATCGAAGGCAGCTTTTATTTGAATTTTTTTTCAATATAATATTTTACATCTTTATAACAATTTTATGATATATATTAAATTAAATTTGTCCCAATATAACACATAAAAGGTCAAGGGTGCAACCTTCTTTAGGTAGTACCGTTAGTAGACCAATGATTGTATAAGGAGGTGATTTGGTCAGAATCACGCTCGACCGATTTTTACTCAATTAAGAGTACCCACTTCATGAGGCTGCCCCCGGAGGGCTACCAAATTCACAGAACTCACTCACTGCAACAGTGCAACAGAAAACAATTATCTACGAGAGCGGGGTTCTTGGCGTTAGTAGCATAGTGCCCTACCACGGTGCTACCGCGCTGCCCATATATAAATATAATCACCCCTGCGATTCTAAAATCCACAATTGAAAATTTGAGATTACACTTTAACTCCCAAAATAACGATTAGTCACAAAAAAAAAAAAAAAAAAAGAATTAAGTTCTAAAATTAAAAATATATGTCAGTATAATTCAAATTATAATTAGTTAAAATGCATTGTAACTCACAGACGAAGCTTGTAGAAGATATTTATTTATCAACAATCCTCACCTGAAACAAATTTATAAAAAATTAATTATTAATTTATACTTAATTATAATTAAATTTATAAACATGTTATTTTGTTATATGGTAGTGTATTACTTGTGCATAATTAATACACTACCATATAACATGTTATTTTGTTATATGGTAGTGTATTACTTGTGGATAATTAATACACTACCATATAACATGTTATTTTGTTATATGGTAGTGTATTACTTGTGGATAATGTTATATAAGAAAAATTAAATATTAATGATTTTAAATTTTTAAAAATAGGCTTTTAACTTACAATAAAGAAAATGACCTGGGCAGAATAACCTGCAAAAGAAACTTTAAATTAATGTGAGGAAGAAATTATATTGAAGATGTCCTTGAGGATGGCTAGAATGGCCGAAACGATGGACTGGTGATAAATAAAATTGTTGAGACAAAAATGGATACGAATTTTTGATTTATTTAATAAATTATATTTTAGTTTATATTTGTCATGTTTATGGTTGTCGTACTGTTGCTTTGTTTCGTCGTTCGAGTTTCTTGTGTATTTTGGTTAGGTATGACATAAAATAAGTCTTCCTGTGTCATGCTATGTTATCATTTTATAATTATTATTACTTTAATTCGTTAAATTTTCGATATCGATATTTCGATATTTCAAAATATCTATATTTTAGTTCCGATATAATATCGATATCGATATTGCTTGCCGATATCGATATTTTTCTTTCGATATCCCATCCCTAGTTGGAAGTTAGTGTTGGAAAGTTGAGAATAGTTTTATATGATCTCGTTTGGCGTCAGATAATAACCGTAATGATATATAATAATGATACTCGAGTTCGCAAGGCTCTATGTTGCATGTCTTGGCGGTGGAAGCCATTGGAGTTCCCTAAATTCTTTAATTTAAATTTTGTTTTTGTTTATCCTATAACTTGTATATTGTATATTATATATTTTATACTGATGATTTTATTCGCACACTCTTGTCCGACTGGTTCAAGAAAACTTGGTTTTTATTACGATAACGGCTTTCATACATTTAAAGAAAATCAAACTAAAATACTTCTGTGTGCATCGTAACCATATAAACAGCTTGACTAACGTCAAATAAATTAAAACTTTTTTTTTTCATTTGGCTCAACCGACCTTGTAGATCTAAGTTCTATCCGTAGCCACATATAAGTTCTCCTCCTCCATGTGTTAAGGATCTGATCCAAGATAGCTCCGGTAATTGTACGGAGAACTTCCCCTTTGAATCTATGGATTCTGCTTTCTGGGGTACCAGTCAGGGCCCAATTCTCCCAGCATATCAGAGCAGGATACTTTCCGGGATTTCAATATTCTTGATGGAGATAAGAAGTCTCTGTTCGCACATGTCATACGCTGGTTTATCTCAGTCCTTCCATCATTTATTGATGTTATTGTGGAGCCGAAGTTCTTTAAAACTTAATGAAAATGGCGGATGAGAGTACTAAATGATTAGGAGGAACTATCAAGTGGAGTAGCCCCATTAGGCTAACACCCCCTGGGCGAGCTAATGGGACTGACCCAAGCGGTCCTAATTAGGAAGGCACACCCCTCGGCTTTATCCAAGCCCATGAGTCCAGACCTTTAGTAGGCTGTACACGGAGCCTACTCACTGTAATGTGTCTAATCCTCGTATCTTTAGCTTAGTTCAATTCAATAATATTTAATTAAAATGATAAACTGGTTATTAATTTAATTTTTATAAGTTACATTTGTAAAAAAATACAATTTTTTTTTAAATAAATAATTTAATTTCTATCCATTTTAGTCTCAAATCATTTTATTTTTCTTATAAGTCCGACGTTTCGGCCAATCCTGCCGCCAAAAAGCAAAATAGTTCGGCCAATCCGGCTGTTCTCAGAGACAATCTACTTAATACAAATTTGGAATTATATAGTTTAAAAACTCTAACTCCACGAAGGCTATTCTGCACAGGTCAAAACAACAATTTCTAATTAGTCAATATTCACATTAAAGCATTGTTGTGATAAAGTTTTTAAGGAATAGTGACTGTGATAAATGATTTTAATGTTTTGACCTGGGCAGAATATCCTTCGTGGAGTTAGAGTTTTTAAATCATATAATTCCAAATTTGTATTAAGTAGATTATTACGGCCGAACTATTTTGCTTTTTAGGGGATTGCTGATCATTCTCATTTTCTTCAATTCTTCATTCCGTTCTATTGCAGATAGCCCCCGAGTGACTTTAGTAGGCAATCTTCCCCATTATCAGAATTCTGTCGGTACAATCACATACTCGACTGACCATTTCATTTATCAAGATAGTCAGAAAAGAGAATTGTATTTTTTTTTTTTAATAAATCTAACCGTTAGCCTTACACTGTAACGTATTTCTCAAAAGAAAGCAGTGAATTATGACACTTTTCGTCCGTTTTGTCCAATGATTTTGTCAAGCGGACTGGTCAAAATAAAAAAAAAGTAGACAAAACACCGATT
>NW_027108275.1:267271-271549 GCF_000696795.3 Halyomorpha halys | reverse complement strand
ACTTTTTAGCGGATTTGTTTTGTTTTTCAGTGAACACATTATTTTGTATCGAACATAATTCTCCACATCATATTCCAACTCCAAAATTATTATTGTTTTTAGTTACTTTAAGAAATATTTTGGAATAAACATAAGCTCGAATGTACTTACATCATAATTGATTATACAATATAATCTACTATTTAGATTTGATCATAATTTTGGATTCCTTCTAGCCAGCTTTAACAAAGTGTTTCTATTTTTGACATCTTTTGGCACTTGGATAAACAAATTTTTTTGAACTATAGTAGTCGTGATTCTGACCAAATCATCTCCTTGCACAACCGTTGTTCTAGTAACAGTACTCCTTTACAAAGTACTGAACCCCTGACCCTCCATGGGTTGTAGCGGTACTGATATAACTTTTTAATTTATAGTAGTATTTTCGCAATTAGGTATTGCATAACAACGATAAGGAATATAACTCATAATAGATAATTTCTTACATATAGTACATTAAAGTAGCACTTGCAGTGAGTTGATTAAGCCTAGCGTATGTTTAAGTCGAAATGACGTCATCAAAACAGTAATGGCGACTTGTTTTTTTGGGCGGGAAAAAAGTTATTATTGTACATTGAAAAATATGTACGATCGGCTTCAGATTCCAAAAGGAAAATCTTTCAAATCAGTATGAAATATAATACCAAAACAGAATGTTTTTAAAAATATTTGAAATCTCTCATTAACGCTAAGCCCTCATTAAAAATTATCTGAGGACAAGATAGGACTGTCCTCCTATTAGTGGTCATAGAGGTAGAAGAGCTCAAAGAGGCAAAAAACGCCAGAAACCTTTCACAGCTAACATCAACTCAAAGAGCAGGTAAACAAGGGCTTAATGAGCACTCTATGGTTAGGGGAAAGATATAGAATCACATAATAGCTGAACAATCGATTTTTTCGGGATGGTATCGATTAGTGAAACAATCATGAGTAGTCAGTTCCAACCTTTTCCAAAACGGCATTACGTAATGGAGAAACTTAATTTAAATATTAAACTCGCTGGGACAAATTCGATTCAGGGAATCGGCAATGAGAGGTCGATTGTGAAATCATAAGTCGGAATACGAAAATTACAATTATGTAGTGAAACTTCTCTCAACGGACACCCCCCTATAACGGATCCCCTGTTAGCGGATAACATTATTAAGGTCCACGCTAACGAGGTACAAATTCAATATATTTCAATCCCTCTATTACGGAATCCCTTTTCTTCGGATATTGATGCCAATTTTATTCTCTATCAGCACTTTTAACTTCTCTATAACGGACAAAAAAAAAATACATAAGTACAAATTCACTAAACTAACTCAACTAAATTAGTGGGTCATTTATTTTGGCAAAAACGTTTTAAGTACAGTATTATATTTTTTTCCTAATATACCCCTGTATTATACTCGTATAATATTCGTGATGTATCAAATGTAAAAAGTTTCAACAAGCTAAATGTTGTAAGTATAGGATTGTAAGCATCCTAATTTAATGTTCAATGTTAAATGCTGAGCCCCTAGCGGATTTTCTGGGCTTGTTTTGTAACCTAGTAAGCTTAACGAAAAAATAAAACCTTCAACAGCTTCATCACATCATCTTTTCTCCACCTGACTTCTTCCTTGTTTCTTCTCTAGTTCTTTTTTTTGCCATTACTTTATTATTATTTTTATCCATTAATTCGTTAAAGTTTAAAAACTTTTAAAACAAAAACAACAGGAACTACAAGCAACTAACCTATCAAAACGACAACAGAAAAAATGGTCTGTTGCGTGACGTCATTCTCCACTTAACAAACCTATTAACAGATTCTCAACCATGTTTAATGTTATATCGTTTTAACAAGCCAAAAGAAGGAAATATTTCTCCATAACAATTTTTCTTCCATTTAACACGTTAAACTAAAGATCGCGAATATTATTTGTATTAGAGGGTTACCAACAGGGGCTCCGCGAAATAATTTAACAATTAAAAAACTAAATTTTTGAGCAATCCATCCCAAAACCATATTACTAAATGTAGATGTTCTACCATTTCCAGTATATTACCAAAAAGTTTTCAAATTTATATTAAATAGCAATAATAGAATTATTAACTTTATAAGAGTATGTATCACTCCGTTGCTTGAGTGGTAGCACATCTAACGAAAAATTTTGATTTTATTTTGAAATGTACGTGTTCCAAAGATATTACTTTGGAAAAGGGTTTTTTTCTTCACTTCGGTCTTTAGAGAATGTCCCAAAGCTAGTAGGGTTTTCTCAAAAAGCTTTTTTTTTTTTTATTTATTTATTGTAATTTACAACTGTAAAAAATAATACAATAGGTAAATATGCAGTATGTTTCAATATACACTTGAAAATCTTGGGAAGGAACCACCCATTGGTGGTACTTCAAACATTAATTTAAACTAGAAGGTCCCGTGGCCATCTTCTTTTCAGACGCCTCGGACGATTATCAGGGATTGTTAAGGATGAAAGATTAAGAATTAATGGGTTAGGATGGTTAAGGAGTTTGGAATAAAAAGACGCATATCTGTTTTGGGTCAAATCTGCAACGAATGGGATGTTAAGGTCTTTATGAATGAGTTTATTTGTGACGTAATAAGGAGCATCAAGGATTTTACGTAGGATTTTGGATTGTTGATATGCGGGAAGAATTTGATGGTTTGGTGGATCCCCAGAGCTCAATTCCATATGTCCAAATTGGTCTTCTCAAAAAGTAACAATAGCAATATGCAGAATACGTCAAATAAAAAATAAAATAATATGTATATATATATATATATATTGGCAGATACGAGACTATTCAAGCAAAGCAACAATACGTAGTTTATATTAAAAATAAAATTAATATCGTCCCTTAAGCTGTAATAACTCGAAAGTCAGAACTTTATAAAGTCTTTATACTATTTTAAGAAATAAATCAGTACCGTTACAGCCCATGAAGGGTCAAAGGTGAACTACTCAGTAAGGAACTACTGTTACTATACCAACGGTTGTGCAAGGAGGTGATTTGGTCATAATCACTCTAGAAGGCTCTGAATTTTTAAAAATAAATATGATATCATTAACTTTATCGGACTAATGTGGTATTGCGAATACAGTTACGACATGTAGATAAATTTATTTTTAATTTTTGTATTATTTCAAAATTTACTTATTCTTAATGATCAGAATCTTCTTCCCAATGAGTGTCCGTTATATAAAAGTGTCACAATGAGTAGCTAAATTCAAGAAATTTTTTACAGGGATATATTCAACTTTATTATGAGCGATTTAGACATCACTAGGACTTTGTACTGAGGAGTATAATGAAGGGGATTTTCATTGATCTAGGGCTAGTAGCGCTAGAAGGCTGGGTCTATTCCTTTCGTAGGCGTGGCATCAGGTACGCCATATTTGCTAGTTGAGAGTTGCTGCCGCGCCCCGTATGCCAGAAATGTCTAGGCAGAGGAAAAAAAAATTGAGAGCTACTCAAAGCGTGTTCACATTTTGTTGTTAGTATTGGTTTTTTTGAATAACTATTAATTCAATTAACTCACTTTTTTGTTGTAAACATTATATATTTTTAAAAATTATGTTTCTTGTTGTTTCTTTTTTTTTTATAAATTCCATATCAGAAACAATTATTTATTAGCATCAAACTTTATATTATAATGATTGGAGAAGTTTGTGTGCGGTCAGCAAAGAACAACATAAATAAACAAAACCAGATTTATTTATTTTAAGCCGACATTTCGAACTGAGTTTCAGGTCTTCATCAGGGCTATAGAAAAAAGAGATAACATCATTTAGAGAAACATAAAATTGAAAAGGAATAGTATACAAACCAAATTGGAATTATAATCTACGGTAAACTATCTTCAACATAGTATAGCCTTGATGAAGATAAATAAATATGGTTTTGTTTATTTATGTTGTTCTTTGCTGACCGCACCCCCCCCCCGGCAAACATCTCCAATCATTAATCTACAGTTGACCGTTAATCTACACCTCTTTATATTTTAATGTTTTCCTTAAAAGAAATTAATTTTTATTAACGGATTCAAGAGAACATTAATTGAAAAATTGACCAAGTTAATAAAATTTTAATGAATTTATTATTATTAATTATTTACTCATTATTCACTCCTTACTTTTTAGAACAGTAAATAAATTTTGGGATTCTCAATATTCAGATAGAAATGAATCTGAAGAAAACAGAATGAACACTAATTTATACAGAACAGCTAAATTCATTTGCATTATAGAAATA
>NW_027108275.1:264292-267033 GCF_000696795.3 Halyomorpha halys | reverse complement strand
TTTTGACTGACATAGAGATATTAGTGGTTGACTTCAAGTGCATATTTTATGCTCATAACATTTCACCTTATCCTGTAACTTATTATTTATTAATTATATTAGTTTTTTTATATTACTTATATTATCTTATTTATAGTATATTATAATTCAAAATAACTTTTTGGTATCAATGAAAATATTTGTGTAAACCTAAATTAGATATTTTGTTGAATATTTTTACATATTAGCAATTGGTACTTATAATTTTGAATATGACCATCAGTATTTCACCTATATTAAAATTAGAATTTAAATCTGTACCACTACAACCCACGAAGGGTTAAGGATACAGTACTTTGTAAGTAAGCACTGTTACTAGACCAACGGTTGTGCAAGGAGGTGATTTGGCCATAATCAGGCCAAACCCCAGATTTTTACCCAGTTAAGTCTACCCACTTTATGATGCTGAGTGGAGCCCCGAAGGAGGCCAAAACCCAAAACATTGAATATTCTAAAAAATAATGTTCACTGTTTTTACTTTATTTTTTTTTATGAACAACTTCCTCTATAATATCAAACACAATAATTTATTTATATCATAATGTTTTCCTAAAATAAATTATTTTTTTATTAACTGACTCTAGAAAACATTAATTGATAAATTGACCAAGTTAATTCAATTTTATATTCACTCCTTACTTTTTAGAACAGTAAATATATTTTGGAATTCTCAATAATCACATTGAAATGAGTCTGAACAGAGCAGAGAAAGAAACAAGATTTTCTTGAGAACGGCTAACTAGATATTCATTATAGGTATGCCAAATTATTGGATATACCATTTACTATTTAAATTAGTACTAGCATGAAAAAAAATATTTTTATTAAATTAATCATTTTTTTCACTCCTGAGGGGGCAGCTCCCCCTCCCCGTTCCCTTTTAGTACGCCCGTAGATAGTGGTCAATCACATTATATCTGTTGCATATTTCATTGCCCTTTTCCTCTTAGCGTCATTTTTGCTTAGTAGGGTTATGATACTCCCCCCCTCCCCCACCGATCAGGAATATATTTCACATTAACACCCTATAAAAACTAGGTAAATAGGAATACATCACTTTAAAACTTTTGAACGTATATCAGATGCGTATATTTATAATTTCATTTAAATCATTTTCAGCTTTTACAGGAGATGAGGTTGTCGTAAATAGTGGCCAGTGTGCACCAAGGATTAAAACTATCAGTCAATCAGGTTGTGATATTTCAGCCTAGAAAACGATAATGAAACTAAAATTTTAAAAAACATTATATATAATTGTCCCAGTGTTTTATTAGTTATTTAAATTAGTACTAGCATGAAAAAAAATATTTTTATTAAATTAATCATTTTTTTCACTCCTGAGGGGGCAGCTCCCCCTCCCCGTTCCCTTTTAGTACGCCCGTAGATAGTGGTCAATCACATTATATCTGTTGCATATTTCATTGCCCTTTTAGCTAAATTACGATACTAACGTTCCTAAAATATGGGCACAATAATGCAAATACATACCATGATAAAATCAGAGTTAGCAATATTGGATTTACAAACGTTTTTGACTGACATAGAGATATTAGTGGTTGACTTCAAGTGCATATTTTATGCACATAACATTTCACCTTATCCTGTAACTTATTATTTATTAATTCTATTAGTTTTTTTAATATTACTTATCTTATTTATAGTATATAATAATTCAAAATAACGTTTTTGTATCAATGAAAATATTTGTGTAAACCTAAATTAGACATTTTGTTGAATATTTTTACATATTGCAATTGTTGCTTATAATTTTATGACCATCGGTATTTCACGCTATATATAAATTAGAATTAAAATCTGTACCACTAAAACCCACGAAGGGTCATCCAAAAGCCAGGTTTTTACCCAGTTAAGTGTACCCACTCTATGTGGCAGGTTGGGCCCCGTAGGGCACCAAAACCCATAACATATTAAATATTCTAAAAAATAATGTTTACTGTTTTTACTTTATTTTTTTTAAAAAACAACTTTCTCCTTTATATCAAAAACAATAATTTATTTATATCAAACTTTATATTTTAATGTTTTGCATAAAGAAATTACTTTTTTATTAACTGACACTAGAAAACATTAATTGATAAATTGACGAAGTTAATTTAATTTTATGTTCACTCCTTACTTTTTAAAACAGTAAATATATTTTGGGATCCTTAATATTCACATTGAAATGACCCTGAACATACCAGAGAAAGAAACAAGATTTTCTTGAGAACGGCTAACTAGATATTCATTATAGGTATGCCAAATTATTGGATATACCATTTACTATAACTTTTATACTCTTAATATTCGCGATTAAATTAACAGTTTTAGAGATAATTACACTAATGTGCGAATTACGCGCTAACTTCACTGTAAAGTTGCCTTCAAGGGGCGTGGCCTAACCCCCACTCCTTAGCGTCATGTTTGCTCAGATCAGAGATATGGATATCGCCTAGGAGGATACTAACAAAGAAGTTATTTATTATTTTTATAAAATTATAACAACTATTTTTACTATATTCAAGGATTTCATCTATCCCAAAAGCAGCGTTATCCAATTGCATTAGGTTAATGGCACATACTAAATCTAGTTATACAATTGTTTATTATTCCTATATTACATAAGATAGTCAGTAAATATTAAACTAAATAACAGTAGTACATGATTTTTTTTCTTATTGTTTTAGTTTTTTGATCGTTTC
>NW_027108275.1:258625-259777 GCF_000696795.3 Halyomorpha halys | reverse complement strand
TCATGCACAAATATATTCCATTAAAATCTAAAAAAATACTCAACGTACATGCATAAAAAAAATACATTTAGATAAAACAAATAAGTGATAAGTATAACAAGTTATAAATATTTAAAAATAAATGGTTATATATATAAAAATAACGGCTGTAATTTATAAAATTATAAATCAAAAAGTTCACACAAACTAAGAGATAATTCTTCCTACACATTACATAGCAATTAGTAGTAACAGCCTCTAATCGATTCATAAAGCTTTCGCCATCGAAAATGGAAACTCGATAGTACAAACATGCGCTTTCAAATGCCGAAGAAGTTCACAAATCAGGAACGGACAGGATCTCGCAGGGGACAAATAAGGAGTGAGGAATAGAAACTGCCTTTCACGCGCCCCTATTGGTCTAGCACCTTATCTAGAAGAATTCTCACAGGATCTCTTCGTATCCTTCTGGGGAAGGACATAGGATGTTAGAAGAATACTGAATCTATTGCAAGAGACATTTTTTTTTTATTTTCAGCTATGCGTAGCTGTCAACTGAAAATTGAACAGCGAAGCGTAAAAAGGAATAAGAAAAAAAATCAGATGACGTCGGCAGCTCAGAGCGATATGAAATCGTTTCAAGATTATTCGGGGAATAAACGGTTGTAGTCCCGGTGTGGGGTATGAATAATTTACGAGGCAGCTGTCGTTCAGGAATATCACTCAGCGAATAATGATTAGTCAAAGAGGATTCGCACCATCGAGGAAGCACCCAGCCGGTCAATGCCATCTAGATCTCACTACGAGTGCATTATAATCTTCTAATCTTATAGATCGATTTATTAGAGCATCTATTCTATAAGGCTAGAAATGTCCGTTGAATGAATACAATGGGATATTTTAGAAATTGTTTTATATCGCTTATTTAATAATGATAATGGCCCTAATTTTTGATTATTATAAATTCGCTATTTAGTCTCAAACTAGACATTTTTTTATGCAAGCCGCCATTATTGGATCTAGAGGACAAACTCATTCTAACCATGCAGGGGGTGGTATCTAGAGGACCAACCTATTCTAACCATGGAGGGGGTGGTATCTAGAGGACCAACCTATTCTAATCATGGAGGGGGAGTTATCTAGAGGACCAACCTATTCTAACCATGGATGGGG
>NW_027108275.1:256515-257714 GCF_000696795.3 Halyomorpha halys | reverse complement strand
TTATCTAGAGGACCAATCTATTCTAACCATGGAGGGGGGTTATCTAGAGGACCAACCAATTCTAACCATGGAGGGGGATTATCTAAAGTAAAGTTTTTCATTTCACGGTACCACCACAAAACGGATAAAGTCTGTAATGGCAACACTGTAAATATTATAAGACCATTTGAAACCTATCAACCATATGATTCAATTATGTGCTTACGTTTTGGCTGGAAAAACTTTTAAATATTTGTTGAAATTTGGTGGTAAATTTAAATATTTCTATTGATACATGCATTAATAGTCCCCTCTCCCCCGGGGGTTTATACTTCTGATGATGCTTGAATTTATGAAACGCTTAGTCAATAATTATCTACACGTAATTAAAAGAGTCGGGTCTTTATTTTCGAATCTTCTTAATTATTTATCGTAGTGCACCTCAAACAGTAGGCCAAAACTGTTTCTTCATTATTTTGGATAAATTGTTAATGCTACGGGAATTAAGATACGTGAATGTTTAGGAAAGTATTTTCGAGAGTAAAATAAATGCGCACTCGACAAATAGGTACAACAGAAAGCAAACTATTGACACTAATACCTTTCGAAAGCGACACATTCATACCAACACATCCAATCCCAGTTCCCCTTTCAAAACGTCACTAAACCCTTCAACCAATCCCTTTAACCCTCTCAGGTAGCTGGCAGCCCTTAGGGTCTGCTGATGGAGGGCGTGACCAACAATAAGATTAGATGTGATAAGGTCAGGCATCGATCTCACAATATGTATTATATACAGATATTATATATCGAATATTGAATATGTATTATTTTGGATTACGTATCCGGTGCAAATCAGTTAATTTGTTTCACATTATAAATCGGAAAAAAATTTAATATAACTAATCCAGGTGATAAGAGAAATCAACACCAAAAATGACAAAATATTTATTTTAAATATCATTCATTATTTAAAAACAAATTTGATCCTTTTTTTTCAACTTTATTCTTTTCAAAACCTTCCAACGTTTCGACCCTCATTTCATTTTTAAATAAACTAAACCACTCTCAAACAAGAATATATTAATAAAAATTAATCTAATCATTCATTATATTTAAAAAGGAGTAGAGGATCCGATTAAGCAAGCCACTGGACGCAAAGGAAAATTGAGGACAGCCATAGTAGATTATTTATTTATATTTTTATAGCGTCCATAGCT
>NW_027108275.1:255515-255880 GCF_000696795.3 Halyomorpha halys | reverse complement strand
TAATCAATTATTTGAGCAAAAAATTCGATTAACCATTCGAATACTTTAGTATTCCTCATCATTTTACAGGAATAATCAATTATTTGAGCAAAAAAATGGATTAACCATTCGAATACTTTTGTATTCGTCATGGTCTTACAGGAATAATCAATTATTTGAGCAAAAAATTCGATTAACCATTCGAATACTTTTGTATTCCTCATTATTTTACAGGAATAATGTAATACTTGTACAAAAAATTCGATTAAGCATCCGAATAATTTTTTATTCGTCATTGTTTTACAGGAATAATCAATTATTTAAGCAAAAAAATCGATTAACCATTCGAATACTGTTGTATTCCTCATTATTTTACAGGAATAATC
>NW_027108275.1:251089-254970 GCF_000696795.3 Halyomorpha halys | reverse complement strand
TCATTATTTTACAGGAATAATCTAATATTTGAGCAAAAAAATGGATTAACCATTCGAATACTTTAATTTTTATTTCACAATTTTATGGACGAATAATATCTTATTCGAAAAAAATATATGATTAACCATCCGAATACATCTGTATTCGTATAATTTCATTTAAACGACATATTTTGTCTTACAGACCTATGGTGGTACATATATATATTTCATATACATATAGTATATTTCTACTATTTGAGTTTTTTTGACCGCACCCGGACCATATTCCTTTTATCTCTACACACGGTCAATCAATAATCTTCCAATATATATATTTCACGTTCCCGTATGGATTAATTTTAACTTTTCTGATTTCTTATATATTGAGACGCAGAAAACGAATATGCTATCGATTTCATTTTCGTTCTCTGCGTCTGAGAGTATATTAAAAATCAGAAAAGTTAAAAAAATCGATACGCAATCCTAAAATCGATAGCATTTTCGTTTTCTGCGTCTTACGAAACATATGAGGGGACCCTAATATATTATAAATCAGAAAAGTTAAAATAAATCGATACGCGATCTTAAAACAATAACTAAAAATTGGTAGTTATTGTATCCTATTGTTGTAATGTTCTTAGTTGTTTTTGGCATCTTTTTAACCCTGATGAAGCTCTGCGTAATGGAGCGAAACCTCGGACATTAAATAGTTAAAAACTATTTGTTCTTTTTTGACCGGAACCCTGACCATCTTCTTATATTTAAAGTTATATAGTCGACTACATATACATAGAATTGTATTATATTTTAGTTTCTGCTCTCTTCAACTATTGTTTTATTATAATTATAATTTTATTTCTTCTCTCTTCAATAATTATTTTATATTTCTAAAAATAGATAAAAGTACATAAAAAAAATAAATAAAAGTGAATATTCAAGTGACAATGTCACTATAACAGTCACCTCGCAAAAGAGAACTGTATTAACTTTGGGTTTTTTCCTCTCTTTAATTAATAAGTATTGAATACATCTAAAAAATATAAAATAATAAATATATTGCGTCATCTGTGGATTTATAGATCGCTGGAGAAGCACGTACGGATCATGACCTTCATTTTATTTTTGTTTATTTAATATTTTATTCAAAACGAAGCAAGAACAATATATATATTGAAATAGCATTTCTCGAACCCGTGGATTAATAGACATTTATAAGCAAGAGGGCAGGGAAACAAAAAAATAAACTCCCACATCAGATCGTGCGGTTTGAGAACACGACTTGCAGCGGTTGCGAAAATAATGGAGAATTCTGCTGTGCTGTTTGTACAAGCGTTTGTAATGGCGAATAATAAACTCACTGCAACATTTTGTCGGCCTTTGATGTGAGTTCCCTCCTTTACCGAGTCTTGTATAAATAAATAAAATCCCGTTCGATAATATAGCCTTTGTTAGTAATCCAAATCATCCAATGGGGCTAGCATAGGCTAGTAACAATTCTCATTCGATAACCAAGTTAATACCACAGGGTTTACATAAAAAAATTATAACAAACTACCGATGTTTTTAATATGTTTAATAAACACCAGTGTTAGTGCTTCAACTCATTGTGTATGAACAACGACTGAATAAACAATATTTTTTTAGAAAATAAAAACTATTTTTTTTTTTTAATAATTTATTTATTGTTATGTACAACTGTATACACATATATACAACAAGTAAATTTGCTGTAGATGACATACTGACATGATACAAACATGTGGAGAATCTACCCACTGATAAAACTCCAATAACATTTCTAGAGGAGGAGATCCCGAGTCCATCTTCTTTTCAGACGCCTAGGAGGATTATTAGCTAATGAAGGATTGGATTCGGGAGGAATTTGATGGTTTAGTGGAGCCCCAAAGCTCAACTCCGAATGTCCAGATAGGCCTTATAGATAGTCATATCGATCAGTCTTTTGTAATAGATTGGCAATTTAGACCGTTTGTCTAGTAAATGTAAATAGTAATAGTCGAAATCGACGAGCAGTTTCTTGTCTTTTTAGTCTTGTATGAGGATTCCATGTCAGTCGAGATATAGTCCTAAGTAACGGATCTGTTCGACAGGAATAAGTGGGTTATTATTAAAGGATACTGTAGGGCAAGAGGTCATGGGTTTACGACGAAGGGTAAATGTGAATTGATGGAATTTATTGGAATTAATTTTAATCCTCCAGTTTTGGCATCATACTTCAAGGGTGGTGATGTGGGATTGGAGGGTTTGGGATACAATGTAAGGATCATTGTTCAGTGACAATAGACATGTGTCATCGGCATACGTGGTGAGGGTAGTGTTAGGATGGGTTGGGATATCAGCTGTGAAAACTGTTTAAAGGATCGGACCAAGGATACTACCCTGAGGTACACCAGCAGACTGGCGGAATAGGGATGAATAAGCGCCGTTGTAATTTACTTGAAATAATCTGTCGGAGAGATAAGAACGGATAATGAGGAAGTATGTAGGCGGTAGGAATTTACGGATCTAGTATAGCAGTCCTGGGAGCAAAAAAAAAAAAAAAAAAAAAACAAAAAAACTTAAAAATTTAACATACAGCATATAATAGGGGTATTCACGATGTTTAGTTTAACATGTCAAAGCGTGTTAAATGGAAAAACTCATGTTGAGTGGAGAAATATTTCCTTCTTTTACCATGTTAATAACATTTAACATGGTTGAGAGTTTGTTACTAGGTCTGTTAAATGGAGAATGACGTCACTCAACAGACCAGCTGAGCTCGTCACCATTTTGTTTGTTATCGTGTTAGGCTACATGCTCGTAGTTTGAGTTAGTATTGTTTTGGATGTTTTAATAACTAATAATGCAATGAATGACAATAATAATGTAATCAAAGTTGTCAATTAGCTCATCTTGATTTTCTTCCTCGCAAGTTAGAAGATCAACAGTACTATCAGTAGCCAAACTTAAAAAATATATAATACAGGGGTAGTTTAGCAAATACATCAAAGCTTCTAAATCTTTAAGAAGTAAAACAAATAGTAACAATAATAATAAAAATTTTTTATGAAATTAAAAAAGGCGAGATGAGTAGAGCTATATCAATAAGGTCCTATTTCTTATTCATTTTATGTTTTAAATGAACATTTTCATTTAATGAGACCACCACGAAATAAAAGTCAACCCTCTCAGACCGGATTCGAATCCGCGCTGCTGCAGAATCGAGGTTGCTAGGTTAGCGTTTAATTTCCTCGTCTACAAACAGCTTTTTTCTTAGATAATTCTCTTATTGATAAAATTTATTATGCCACTAAATAAAGTGAAAAATAAAATAACTATTTTCCTTAAATATAATTGTGCATAAGATCATGTTAGTTCATGTTATATTATGAGATATATCGGAAAATAATAGGAAGAAATGAAGAATAAAAAAAAAAACAAAAAAAAAATATATTTATAAAAAAGAGAAAAAATCATAAATTACTAACATGTAATTTAAATTAATTATACCTTTTCAATATATTATAGTTTTCAAAAAACAATTATTTTACTAGTTATAGTATATTGTATTACACTATAACTATATTGCAATATTTTATTACCAAATGCAGTTGGGGAGTACAACTCGATCAACAAAGTGTTTCTCCTTTTATTTGAGAATAATGACCTCATTCAGGTGGGTTGGAGTTAGAGATGCGACATCGATGTTTTTAAGCCGATGTTTTTTTAACATCGATGTTTTACGTTTGTCCCAATTTTTAATTTTTTTTTTTTTTTTCCAAAAGTAACTAAATGAAAACAAAAAATTTACAGTATAAACAATTTCCTATCAACAATGTGGTGGGATAAAAAAGAACCTCCAACCATCACGCTAAAGTCGTAATAAAGATAAATTACGTCTA
>NW_027108275.1:244169-247320 GCF_000696795.3 Halyomorpha halys | reverse complement strand
CATGTTCAAACAACTACAAGAAACTATAATCCTTACAGATAACTTGCCAAGTATGACTAAAGAGATCTCTTCGCGTCATCTTTTTCTTACGAGCGTCGCGGACACAGATCTGTTCCGTTTCGGTTAAATTGAAAGAATGTTTTTTCCTTCCCTCAGTAATGGCTGCCCTAGTTTATCCCAAAGCCATCCTCTACAGATAAAGAACAAACAGATCGAAGATAAGGATTAGCTTCGCAATCGGAACAAAGGACCGGAGGCATTGTCGATCCCCAACAACTGTTTGGCATGGAGCAGACAACTAACTCCGTGCGGGCTGAATGTTTCATGTACACTACCTCACCGTAGCAATGAATTCTTGATGCAACTTCTCTCTGGATTATTTTGAAGGTTGTGTCCAGAACAACTGCAATTCTAGCAGGAGGATAGGCTATTGCCATCCTTTGCCATAATTTAATTTTCACACATTCAAAGATCTAAATAAAAAATTTAAAGTCTATTACATAATAAATGGAATATGGTCCGGGTGCGGTCAAAAAAACTCAAATAGTAAATGATTATAATATTTTTATTGAGCCAACGTTTCGCCCCACGTTGCAGAGCTTCGTCAGGGCTAAAAAAGATACAAACACTTAACATAGTTACAAAAGAAAAAACATAAGTGGAAAATAACAGGGGTATATAATGAAAAGTAAAATATAACAAGAAAAATTAAAGGTTGTAAACAGTAAATAAAAAGGGTAATAGTAACTGATAGTTAAGAGAAAATATAAGAGAAGAAATATTAAAGAAAGTACTAATTGTGAGTCGTTCAGAGTGAGCCGTTTGTATTGGGAGGAGTGGATTTTTGTTTACAATGTTTACTTTAAAATTATTTTCGATATTGTGGCGTTCTTACAAACGGCTCACTCTGAATTTGACTCCTGTCAAAACAGGTATGAATTCTGTCTCATCATTTGATTTTATTTTCTTTTTTCTTCTCTTATTTTATCTCTTATCTATCTGTTACCATTACCCTTTTCATTTACTGTTTATAACCTTTAATTTTTTTTATTATATTTTACTTTTCATTGTATACCCCTGTTATTTTCCACTTATGTTTTTTCTTTTTTTTTGTAACTATGTGAAGTGTTTCTATCTTTTTTAGCCCTGACGAAGCCCTGCAACGTGAGGCGAAACGTTAGCTCAATAAAAATAGTATAATCATTTACTATTTGAGTTTTTTTGACTGCACCCGGACCATATTCCATTACGGTCAATCAATAATCTTCCACTATTACTTAATATATTCGATTGCTTAATTATTATTAAAATTATTGAGTAGTGGTACGCTTTTAGTACCACTACTCAATAATTTTTCTTTTTTTCCAAGTCCCATAGGTGCATGGGGTTGACATCAGGGGATGATGGGAAAACGGGTTAGGAGGACCTCTTTTACTGCATTCGAAGAGGAGGCTGGGGAATTAGGTATTTTGGAAAAGGGTAATATCATGTGTTACTCTAATGCCATCGGGTTTTTTGAATCAGAAATAAGTCAGTTACTAGACCTCAGTCTAGACTGAGGCTGTTTAAGCGCGTCTGCTATCTTTGTGTCCGTCCTGTCGGTGTCAGTGTCCTGAATAGTGGATTTGTGCAGTACTGCAGCCATATCAAAAAAGCTAATATGCCTCCTCGATATAGATTCAGTCACAGTCGATAGGTCGAGTGTCGTATGTATGTGGTCCGTCTTTGTAATGAAGTCTCTCTATACCTCTCTGAAAGTGTTGGAGCCTCTTGAATGTGCTACGCAGGTCAGCAGAGGTGATCCGTAGAGCAGGGCTGGGCTCAGCACAGTTAGATCATTAATTGATGCGGACAGAGATTAGAAGTTAGGAGGTGATTAAGCCTGAAATACTAGGTCCAAACCTGCTTGACATTCTATACCTGTATACTATAGTATATCTAGGTGTCACCCTTGACACCTGACGCTAGCTCGCCACTGCTCAATAATGAATTTGTTTTTACGTTAAGGACTATCGGGTTCTAAGCTACAGCAGAATGACAATTTTCCTCACAATGACAAAGATCGAAAGCACATTAACGAGAAGTCTTAAGCGAAACTCCCCACAGAAGGCACACTCGAGATATTTTCAAGTACCATAACAATTTATAATAACATTATAATAAGAAGAAATTAGTATTGGATATTAAAATTGCGGGAGGTTAATGCTAAAAATCCTTAATTCACTTAGAACTTCACTACCTAAAGTCTAGTTAGGAGATTTCGCAATTGAGGTCGCAATATTTGAAAACATCTGTAACTTTTTCATTATGACCTCTGACAATAAGTCACCAAAATCAACGTGTGAAACAAAAAAAAAATTTTTTTTTTAATAATTTATTTATTGTTATTTACAACTGTATACAAATAAATACAACAAGTAAATTTGCTGCAGGTGACATAGTGACATGAAGCATGTGGAGAATCTACCCACTGATAGAGCTCCAATAACATTTCTAGAGGAGAAGATGGCCTCGAATATTCTTTTCAGACGCCTAGGAGGATTATTAGGTAAAGAAGGAGAAGCCAGGTTAGAAACAAGTGGATCTGGGTGGTTGGGAAGTTTATCATGGAAGGAATGGTATCTGGTTCTGGCCAAATCGGCAACATATGGAACATTGAGGTCCTGATGGATAACTTGATTTGTGAAAATTAAGGAGCATTAAGGATTTTACGAAGGATTTTGGACTGTAAGGATTGGATTCGGGAGGAATTTTATGGTTTAGTGAAGCCCTAAAGCGGAAACAAAAATAAATCAGAGAAATGACACCAAATAACTTCTAAATAAGACCTCATGCTTCTTCAAGTCCTGATTTATATTTTTTAATTCCGATAGTTCTTTATTTTATTTTATAAGTTTTAATTGATTGACGTCGACTCAGGTATTTTTATCATTTTCAATATTATTTGTTTTAATTGTAGCAATAATTATTAAGTGGCGTTTAAAAATAGCAAAAACTATTCATTAGTCAGGAACGTTTTGGAGCACTTTGCAGGGCTTCTTCAAAGCTGTCATGTTGAATGACTGCACTAGAAATGGCCAAGCCCTCATGAAGCCATGCCAAGTGCGGAAAAATAAATAGTTGAAATTATATTTTGTTTCTTTTTGACCAC
>NW_027108275.1:241726-244119 GCF_000696795.3 Halyomorpha halys | reverse complement strand
CAGAAATAATTAATAATTGGCGTTTAAAAATAGCAAAAATTATTCATTAGTCACCGACGTTTTGCAGCACTTTGCAGGGCTTCTTCAAAGCTGTCATGTTGAAAGACTGCACTAGAAATGGCCAAGCCCTCATGAAGCCCTGCCAAGTGCGGAAAAATAAATAGTTGAAATTATATTTTGTTTCTTTTTGACCACACACAGACCATCTCCTTCATAATATAAAATAAATATAATGAATATTAATAACAAGCATAGAATAACTAATGAATAATATAATTAAAATGCCACTGGAGTAATAATTAGTGAAAAAATAATTAATTAAACTAATAAAAAATATTATAGAAGCTGTATAATATTCTGATGGAACAGGGAATACTAAAGAAGTTAGTAAATCTCGTACGGATGTGCATGACCGAAACGTATAATAAGGTACGAATTGGTAATCACCATTGTGAGAAATTCCAGGACCGATCGGGTTTAAAATAAGGTGATTCTTTATCACCTATCTTATTTAATCTATCACTGGAATACGTCATTAAAAGTGTGATGAATACCGAAAAGGGTTTAACTTTGAGTGGTATTATTGGGTGAGGACAAAGAACGTTTGGACAGGTCTAAGTATTTCCTTTCTACAGTAACTAGAAAAAAACGAAATTGATGAGGAAATAAAAGCTAGTTTGAAGGCGGGAAATGCTTATTATTTTCAATTTAGAAATTGCTTAGCTCGCGCCTTCTATGGAAAAACGTAAAAATTAGAATTTACAAAACTACTATCCTTCCCACTGTTCTTTATGGATGCGAGAAGTGGCCTCTTACACTAAGGGATGATCAGCGTTTTAAGGTTTTCGAAAATAAAGTATTGTACAAAATATTCGGACCGAAAATGGATGCATTAGCCCGAGAATTTAGAAGATTACACAACGCTGAATTAAGGGACCTACACTCGGTAAATATAATTCAAGTTATAGCATTACGGCATATAAGATGAGGGTGTAAGGCTGTAGGGCTTAGCAGCGAACGGATTCCTAAAATATTAATAAACACTGAACCAACGGGTAAACGTCCGAGGTGTAGACCGAAACATAGATGGGAGAATTGCGTTAAATCTGATTTAGTAGAATCGGGTTTAGGAGGGCATCACTGGAAGGATGTATGCAGAGAGCGTTTGGTGGTATCGGCATCGAACCTTCGGGTTCATTAATACTTCATCATTATTATTAATAAAAACTATAGTATAATTAAAATATGAAAAGAGTCTTCCTACAATTTATAACATACAATTATACACACAACTAATAATCTTCCATTGTAATTGTTACCTCAACTATTCTTTTTTACAATACTGTTATATTCATTCTCACATTACAAAATTATATGCAAGTTATATTTATATTTATTGTGTATTTATAATATTGGCAATGGCCTAAGGGTCGAAACGTCGAAGAAAAATAAACAATGTTGAGAGATAATGACTTAAGGATATTTTTATTTTCAAACAAAAAATTAATATATAATAACATAATAAACTAATAGACATAAAGTAACAAATAGTTAGTTTTTCTATTAAAAAAATTTAATATTGTGTAAATTAGTTTTTTCAAGAGGCTTAAATTTTATTCTAAATTTTGAGGATGGCTTGAACGTTTATGATAGTTGAAGTGTATTTTTTATTTACTATATATACAAAGGATCCGATGGTACACCCACATTCAGCTACCGAAATCCCACGCGATTTTAGCAACATGTCGGCTTTCTTCTTTTATCCTAAATACGCAAACAAATAAGAAACATGAAACGAAATAAAATAAATAGAAAGAGAGAAAAGAAAAAGCTCGAAAACACTTAAGATAAGTCCTAAAGGAATCGATGGTTGGCCCGAGATATATTTACGAGCTCTCTTGTCGATATCGCAGCACTAACTCTCCGAAAAGGCTCTCCGCCAGGAATGGAGATTGCAAACACTTTTGGCCAATGAGCAAAACGGGATAACTCCTATCGGGGAGAGAGGAAAAAAGGTGTGAGGGGAGTTGACAACACTTGGCGACAGGCATTTACATGGGATGACAAGGAGTAAAGTAGGGCATTGCTCTGGAGTAGGGGTCTTGTAAATATACGGCCATATCGATATTTTTAAACCCAATACTTAAGTACCCGTTACACAGACGTTATTATTAAACTGGAAATGTAAAATATAATTATCATAGATATAATCATTATAACAATTATTTATTAAATAAAACCAAAAATTAGTATCCAATTCTGTCTCAACACTTTATTTCTCACTAGTCCAACGTTTCGGCCATTTCAGCCATCTTCAAGGACAACATCATTATTCACTATATAATATAACATACCTTCAATACAAAACTCCTCCTCACATTAATTCACAATTT
>NW_027108275.1:239506-241230 GCF_000696795.3 Halyomorpha halys | reverse complement strand
AAATGAGGCAGAAGAAAGATGATATGACGAACCTATTGGAAATTTTATTTCTCGTAGTGATTACAAGATTACATAACAAGTTTTCCAGACAATGTCCTGGGACCATCTCTGTATTTAAGATATAGCATGGACTTAAAATTAGGCTGCTCACAATCCTATACTTTTGATATTTAGGATGTTAAAACGCTTTACATTTATCACATAATACCCTTACTATTATAACTGAATAGAGTGCAATACCATATTTTAAAGTAAAACAAATCTAATAACAATGTCTTAAATAAAACAATACATAAACACAGACATATTTAAAATAACGAAAAATTAATAAAATCATTTATTAATGTTAATAAATGTAAGAAAGCATCCAGCCAATTTTTTTTTTACTGGAATTTTATTTGTTGTTCTGGCTGACGATTCGACACATATGATGATACATTTGTGTATTGCATTTTCCAAAGGTAAATGGTACTTCGATATTTTTTTTTTCTATAATTTCTTTTAAATAAATATTTTCTTCTCTAAATTAATGCAGTCTGAATAATTGTTAAAAAATTAGTATATAATTATGTACAAGTAGAATATTTAAGGATAAAAACCAAAAGAAGGTTAAGTAATATTAGTGACTGTATGACGCATGCCCTCAACCAAATTGCCGGACACACTTCACTTTTGGTTGGCTGGTTGGGTTGGAGTGGACTGTATAATAGAAAATGAACATGATTAATTGAAAAATAAAATTCTATTGTTTAAGTTACAAATGGTGTAGTGGGTGGCCGAAAGAAAACAGTTATGATTAAATGGTTAGTAAAATTTTGAATGACAGGGCTATGGAAATTGTAGATCTAAAATTGAGATGGTTGATAATGATTACTATGTGGTGGTGAATATTAATTAACTTACTCCATGGTTCTCTTTCCCTCCACATTCTCATGCTTCTCTTCCCTCTGCTCCTGAGAACAACTCCAAGAGTTCTACTCACCCATGGTAGATTCCTGATGAGAGACAAAGAAATAATGAACTGCTTCTACCAGAAGACAAGATGGCTCTCTTCCTTAGTCTGGAATGCTTTTCTTCACAGAGAGCGCTGTAGGAGGTGAGATTTGGTTGTTGGCCACATGGGGCGCTAATCCTATACTGCCTTGCCGATTCAACCTTTCGGTTGCCGTAGGTTACCCGGAACAGTGACATTATATTGAAATTTTAATTATACAATTAAATAAATATAATTTCTGTCTCACTTATAATGATCCAGTGGCCATTAAAAAACTGAAAAATTTAAATTTTTGAAATAATTTTATCCTAGACAAAAAAAAAAAGCATTAATATATCATATTTTGATTTATTAAATTATTTTTTTAGAACGATTTCCTCATTTTTCTTAGCATTTTTTAATAAACGTCGGCAAAAAACAGTAGGATTTTTGTCTTTATTTACTTAAACTGCAAAACATTATGAAACTGAATCAAATATAGGGAGGGATTTATAAAAATGTTCTTGCGCCCTCTAAAGGCAATATTCGTAATTGCCTCTAAATAAGGATCACCTGGTTATTTTCAAGGAGATATGATTAAAGGAATTAGAAAAAAATATAAACGTTTTATACAATGTGCGTTTATAGAAAAATACGATAAAACTCCAAGCGTTTCTTGCTTTTTATTGCACTTTTTTTTCTCACAATAATCATCATGCATTAAAACACATAAAAAGAATCTGGCACTTCA